>NW_026558927.1:0-103151 GCF_026930045.1 Uloborus diversus
AAACTACCATGTGATTTTTTTTTCATTTTGCATTTTTTATAAGCTAAAAAAAATATATATATATATACATATATATATTACTTCGCAAAATAGCTTCCTGGGCCGAAATGACTTTTTAGGCACTTTTACACATTTTTTTAAGGCTGTTAATTGTTGATTCCAGCAAAGAATTAATGGACGAATTGTAATATTACGTTCCCTTGAATTTGAAACCAGTGAGTTAACTGTATTTTGCTGCTCTAGCCTCAAACTCCAGTAATACTTCTTTAGCAAACAAAAATGCTTTCATTCAAAATATGCTGTGTGTGATTTGTGTTCTTTTTAAATACCTGTAAAAAAATTATGCTACAGAGAAGTCAATCAAAAATAATAAATGAAATAGTTAACATAATTCACCTTTTTGGAGGATGCCCAGACCCCCTACGCCCCCCCCCCCCTAAAATCCGCTACTGCAGTGAGTGAACAAACAAATATAATTAGATGAATCTTACTATTTTTTTTTTGTTTTGTTTCTTCACTTATCATAATTTGGTTATTAAAAAAATATTAAACTTACAGCAGAGGTAAAACACTCTGGATTGTTCAGAAAATCTTCCCATTCATCAAACTCCTCTAATGTTTGAATTGGCAGCTTCGGCAGTTCTATGTTTGGGGAAAAACCACCAGGAGCTAAATGATTCCCAAGCAGAGTCACCAACTGAGTTAAGTTATCAAGGCTTCTCTTGATGTGTTCCAAATCAGCAGTGACAGCTTTTTGCCATTCTGAAATGAAACTATTTTTTAGTAACACAAAATGTGTGCTAAATACGAACCTTGCATATAGCTAATCAGGGTTTGCTGATATACAGTCGATATATATCATGATATATATCAGTATACATATCCAATATTTATTTTGAAAATATCATGATATTTTGATATTTTAAATATTTATTTTTTCAACCACCGTATTTTCAATATAAAAATTTTTAATCATAGTAATTTTGTTTATTTTTTATTAAAAATAATTAAAAAGTTATGTAATATATTTTTATAATGTATTAATACATGATTAATATAACAAAGTAATATAACATCAGGGGTCTGGCCAGAGGAAATTTGGGTCCGTAAACGGACCTTTAAAAAAAATCTGATCCACCAAAACGGACCTTTCACAAAATTCCGATCAACCAAAACGGACCCTTCACAAAATTCTGATAAACAAAAAGGGATCTTTCACAAATTGTTAATTGAAAGATCAAATCTCAAATCAAAATAACGCAGTATATTTCCGTGTATAAATAGGATAATGTTTAGAACCTTTTTTAAGTTAAATTAAAGGGATCAACATGTTCAAAATCTGCTAATTTTGCAAAAGAAAGAAAAAAAAGGCACTCTTGTGATGCTCCTGCAAGCTATAAGTAACTGATAAATAACTAACATAACTAATTACTACGGCCAGGTAAATATAATGCTTGTTGTTGGTTTCTTTGAAAGAAATTAACAGCTGAAAGTCTTTTTTTATGCAGCGGTGTAGTTGTAAACGTCTCTAAAAAAAGTTTCAACCATCTCTGAAAAGGCTAAGCACTTTTCTCCCTGTCATGATTTGATAAACAATAATATACAGCAAAATGAACTTAGAACTGCAAATGACAGTACGGGGGGTTACCAACTTCAAACTTATTGCCACCTAGCATCTGCAAAGTTTAACTGTTATTTTGGAAGAAAGTTATATGGGTTTGATTTTTCGGTGCTAAATTGGATAATTTATTTACCGTTTTTTTTCTTTAGATGCCTACATTTTGAAAAACGCAATCTTTTTACAACCGATATGATAATTATATTTTATTCTTTTTTCAAGCTAACTTCGCTTTATTAGGATGCAAATAAATGAAATGTCTCTTTATTTTTGTAACAACGCTTAGTTCAAGTTTTTAAAGCGGAATTCCATTTTCTTTTATGAGTCAAAAATTAAAATGCTGAATTGATGGTTAATTTTTTTACTTTTTTTTCTTTTGCTTCAACTATGTCCAGATATTAATGATATGTTTATCATAGGACTCTAAAATGCAATTCTAAAATAATTTTATCAAAAATACTTTTTTTTACAAGCTGTTTTTATACTTTGCGGATTGCAGTCTCTTTGCATCCGCTATGGAAATCTGATTTTTTGAATTTTTGATGTTTAGTACGCTTTGTTAAGAGGTAAACTTATAAAATCTTTTTACATTTTCGTAAAAATCATGGAGTTTATAAGTTTTAAACGAAATTCTGTGTTCTTTAACAGTGTTTTGGGTCAAAAAGTTAAATGCTGAACCCCTGCCTGAATTTTTTTGTTACAATTATTTTAAATACTATACACACGACATTTCTAGTATAATTTAAAATAATGTGGAATGGTAAATAAATATTGATACTTGAGGGGTGCCCATCTCCCAGAGAGTGATGCCCCCCCCCCCCCTCAATACTCGAAAAACACTCAAGAATGATATTCTCAACAGAAAAGAGGGAAAACACTCAACTTTAAGTGTCAATGATGCAGTTTGCGCCTTCTCAAAATTCTAAAATTTTATTTTTACAAAAAGAAAAAAATCTGCAAAATTATTTGATTTTTCACAAAATTAATTAAATTTCCCCAAAAAATGGACCTTGTGAATATTTCTTTTTATTTTATGTTCATAAATATATTAGCAATGTAACAATTGTAATTCATATTAAAAGTGTCTAATTAAATATTAAACATTGGTCAGAAAAAAAGGAAATGTCTTAAAAGAAATGTGCATATTTTTTATTTCTGAATCATACAACTGTGTAAAGACGAAAAATGAGTAAAACAGCTAATGCTAAATCAACTCCACTAAAAATTGATAAAATGAAATATTAGATATAAGTAATGAAAAAAACCTTAATTTTAAGTCTACATTGAGTAATAATAATATAAGAAAAGAAAGAGTGATTTGAGGATGCATTTACTATTTTGAAGACTTTAGTTTGTGCCGATTGAAAATATCGGATGTATATCAAAATATCATGATATTTTCGAACCCTGTAGCTAATGCACTCTCCTTCTGCATTCTTGTTAATAATGGTAATGCTAAAATTACTTACCTGTAGTATTTGCTCCAATTTCTACGCTTGACATCTGTTCTACACCAACAACCTCTGAATTTTCTTCTTGTTTTATCTGAACAGATGGGAACACATCAAGAATGACTGGCGCTGGAGAGTTTCCAGGTTCATCTTCAGAGCTGTCGGAGGAAGAATATCTTCTCCTTTTTCGTTCTCGTCTTTCCTTTGTCCTCGTTTCCAAGTCTGATTCGCCGCTATCTACACTCCTCATATCTAATGTCATCTGAACTTTTCTTTTTGCCTTTGCATAATTATCTAAAAGACATTAAGATGTTAGCAGGAAATCATTTTAAGTTTTTGTCTTTTAACCGTTTCTGGCAAGAGTCAACAAAATACAGTAGAAACCCGCAAATTTGAACCCCGTTGGTCCAGATCTCCGGATAATGCGGATCGATAAATTTGATCGTTTTATTTTTTATTTTTTTAAAGTTGTGTAGCGATCGTCAAATTTCCACAACATTAATTTATTTAATCCTCTTCACGGGCAAGACCCTGTTATGTTCCCTTTTCTTGGCAATGCAACTTTTAAATCATTTTTTTTCCTCGATAGGGAAAAAAACGGTTCAAAAGTTGTATTGCAGAGAAAATGGAACTCCAAGAACAATATAACACGGTCTTGCCAGTGAGAGGGTTAATCCTTTCATGAATATGATTTTCGGCAAGTATGTTTACCGAGATATTTCTACTGATGTTTTGCTTTCAGACCAATTGAATGAGCTTAAAAGTATAATAGTATTAACTTAATTTTTTTTTTTAAATCTATGTTAAGCACACTTGTATTTTTATAGAAAAAGACAACATAAGTTGAAGAAACACAATATTTACTTTCAAAATATAATACAGGCCAGAAAGGTTTAAGTGAAAACTTGATAGAAATAGCTCTCTCACCATATTTTCCCATGACAACCACCTTGTATTCTTTCCAGTCACTTTCTGGAGCTTTGTGCTGCAACATATATTTCTTCACTTGCAATCGGTCCACACACGGAGGCCACCTGCACTTTCCCTTACTTGTCCTCCATGCATGTGATATCACTTCCACTTCGTCTATTTTCAGGAAGTACACGACCAGGAATGACATGACTCTGTTTGGGAAAAAAAATAATAATAATAGAAGAAAAAATAATAATTGTTTTGTGTAAACAGGGGTAGAAGTGATCAACTTGTCACATATAGGACATTTTCCACAAAAAATATAGGACAAATATAGGACACATTATACGAATAATTTTGCTATGAAAAAAGAAATAATACATATCATATACTATTTAGTTATTCTTATCAATGATTTTGTTTAAAAAAAAAACCTCAAACAAAATTATAACTTACATCTGAAATGACTTTCCTGTAGTTGAAAGAATAATTTTTGAAAAAACAGTGTACTTTATAAACTAAATAACTAAACAAAATTTGAACAAAGATAATTTTACTATTTCTTCCTCACTCATGACCCAAGTACTAATTCCACTGTTCTTTGATTTTATATCTAAACTGAACCCTTTACCACTTGTAGTAAGAACAAAGAGAACTTGAGAAGGATCCTTCTGAAGTTTTTCAGAGTTTTCTTTATGCTTGAATGTTTCAGTATGCTGCCTCAATTGCGAAAATCCACTATTGCTTATGGGCACTGAACGGTTGCAAAAATGGCAAAAAGTGGTAAAATCATCTTTTCCTTTAGTGCACCATGCACCAAAATTTGTACTATTAATGTCCTCCCGGTCCAACCACTCCACAAGAAATTTTGTTAAGCGATGCAATTTTGCCATTATAATTCCACTTATTACAACAAACTATGTTTTAACATCATAAGGAACTAACATTCCACGATCCCAAAATTCCACAAAAGGAAAAGATTGCAAAAAGAATATAAGAGCATTCCGATCAGAAAATGCACTGAAAACAAAAACCTACCAATGAAAACGAAAACCATGATGGAAAACAAAACAAACGGCTGTTGCTCCCCCCCTCCAAACGTAAAATTCTAAAACCAACTTCAGACTCAGTTCTCGAAACTCCACCCACTATAGTGACGGTACATTGCTGTAGCCAATGAGCGAAGATGCCTGTAGCAGGATTTAGTCAGTTTCGTTTTTTTAATTAGAAATTTGTTTGAGGATGTACTTTCAGCTATATTGCAGCGAAAAATCCGATGTCAGAAAGTTTATTTACTGTTCTTTTTCAAAGATATATAGGGTAAAAAACAGGAATATAGGAAATATAGGACATTTTCCAAAAATATAGGAAATATAGGATGGTTTTGATGCTTTTTTTGAAAATATAGGAAATATAGGATATATAGGACTACTTTGACCCCTGTGTAAAAGAAAAGATCGTTTAATTTCATTTTAAAGTATTTCACTAAAAGTTTTAAAAAATATAATTCAAAATTATGTATAGCAGCGTTTCTTAAATTGTGTTCCGCGGAACCCAAGGGCTCCATCGAGATCCCTCAAGGGTTCCACTTTTCTTCTTTTTGATTCAAATTAAACTTTTAAAAGATCGATAAAGATGTCAGTAAAGCTTTAAATCAGTACTTTCCGAATAAACAGCGAAAAGGCATCAAAACGAATTTTAAATTAAAATCCAATTTATTTTTACGTACGAAAACGGACTTTGTCATTGCAAGAATATGAAAATTTTATTGAATTACCATCTGCAATTCATTTTTGCTACTGAAATTTCGTGGGATTCCAGGAAAAAAGTGGAAACTCAAAAGGGTTCCGATTATCAAAGAAATTAAGAAACGATGAAGTATACCAAAACTTACATGTGCCGAACATTAATTTTATTGGTGATGTATCTAAGGGGTGAAAGCCCAAACCCTTGCCTCCAAGCCGCAACTTCTAGGGGACAATAAATTCACTCTATTTCTGCGCTTTTTTCATTGACACTCAATATATTTGAAGATGGAAAAGGGCAGAAGTAATTATATATTAACGACAAAACGGCATGACCTTGAGGGTCACCGATCTGGACCAAAGTCTGTATTTAGGTCAGTTCGCACTAGATATGAACCCAGGTAATGCGGTTAGACTGCATAGGCCTTAGTTCGGCTGAACCGGGGGTCCAGAGTTGATATTTTACTAAAGAAAATCAAGGGTTTTTCCTTTGAAATTAAACTTCTTATACCCTTTTCTTGCATTTGCATTGCAGCATGAGCTACTTAAATACATTTACAGCTAAGAATAAATATCCCCATTCCCCTTTGATGTACTGAAAAGAGAAGCCGAATGTCTTGGTAGGGTAGATACTGTACCAAAGTTTCAAATTCTAATACAAACGTCATTGCAATTCTGTGTGGTTCCGACGGCAAAATCTTGAGGGTCACGAATCTGGATCAACTTTTGGGTTAAGGTCATTTTGCACTGGATATGAGCTCAGGTAAAATAGTTTGAGTCCATAGGCTCTAGTTTGACTGCAGGGAGGGTCTAAATTTGCTTGTTTGGCTCCTGAAATGCAATAACGTTTTATTTGGAATTTCAAATTTCAGCACACTATTTTGATCTCTAACATTTGTTGCGTCTCTTGTTAGTACAATGTAGGGGCGGTGGAGTTTATTATATACTGTGAATGCATTCAGTTGGGTGATACTGCTATGTAATATCAAGAAAAGAGTAATTTCAAAGGAAAAACCATTGCTTTTCCGGAGCTAAACTAAAAACTTTGGACCCCCGTTACGGCCGAACTGGGGCCTATGCAGTCAAACCGCTTTACCTGGGCCGATATCTAGTGGGAATTGACCTAAATCCAGAATTTCATCCAGATCCGTGTCCCTCAAGGTCGTGCTGCTTGGTAGTAAGCATACATAAGCAGTGTTGTAGTGCTAAAATTTTTCTTTAATAAGAATGCCAAAATGGACAAAAAAAAAAAGGTGCCACTTGACAAATGCTGCTGACAGCCTTCCCAATCGCTCTATATTACTGAACTAGTGGTGTAGTACCCGCATGGCAGTGGCGGATCCAGAAAAAATGTAAGGGGGGGTCAAGTCTCAATGGCGAGTGCTATAGCTCCTACGTAAAAAGTATCAATTAAGCCTATCCCCCCAAGGGTGATGGATGGAGCACTCCCCCCCCTCCCCACAAATGAGGTCAAAACCTTTTCTAATTGTCCCTTCTCCTCCAATTTTTCCAACGGCGTAGCTGCCACTATGTATCATATTCTTTCAAATTTTCATCAAAAGTCATATTACGTTTGGCAGACAGGCAGGTGCAGATGTATAGATGAGATTAGTTATAAAATAGTTGGAAAAGCAGAAACAATACATAAATACACACATTGGTTTGAGGTGGATGGGTGCTCTGAAAAAAAACGTTTAACTCATTTGAAATGATTGTTATTTTGAAAAGGAATAAAAATCTTAAAACAGCATTAGCCCAGTAAATGAACTAGTCAACAGACTTACGACCAAACGGCAGAACCTTGAGGGTCACGGATTTGGACAAAATTCTATATATAGCTCCATTCCCACTAGATATGAGCCCAGGTAAAGTGGTTTGACTGCATAGGCCCTAGTTTGGCTGCAGCGAGGGTCCAAAGTTGCTAGTTCCCCCAGCAATGCAATGGCGTTTTCATTGGAATTTCAGACTTCGATACTATGTTCGATGTCCCAACAAATTTGGCATCTTTTGTTAGTACAACGAGTGGAAGAGAGAACACATATTTATTTATGAACATTATTTAAATTACTTGAAAAGTTGAAACGATCTTGTATTTTCGTTTTTTTATGTGCCATGTGCAATAAATTAGAGATTTTTCTCCTCTCCCTCTTTTTGCTCCATAAATACTTTTTACTAGCAGAGAATCAATATGAAACGAAAACAATTAGTTTCATTTGCAAACGATAAATATTTTGTAAATATGTTATTTGTTATAGCATTCAAGTTATTAAAATTAAAAGAAGTGTCCAATTTAAATTTGAGAATATTTTTTGTAATTAATTCAAAGGTAAGTGCATGCAAATAACTCATACTGCAATACTTGCAGAAAAGGGGGGCAAAAATAGTAATTCTAAAAGAAACTCCTTTGCAATATTGGGTCCAAATTACCAACTTTGGACCCCCGTTGCAGCCGAACTAGGGCCTATGCAGTCAAATCCCTTTACCTGGGCTCGTATCTAGTGGGAATTGACCTATATCTAGGATTTTGTCCAAATCCGTGACCCTCAAGTTCGTGCCGTTTGGTAGTTAGATAAAATGAAAAACTTTCTGCGAACACAAATCCTAACTGGAAAATTTTCGGCAAATAATTATTTTGCCTAACTCACCCTTGAATAAAGAATTAAATTTATCTTCAAATATGAAAAAGGCCAAAAAAAAAAAAGTGCTAAAAACAATCATTTAATTTTTTTACAATAACATATTGTAACGGATCCGGTGCAGCTTCAACTTTCTTGAAAGGACGACACAGTTCTTGAGAAAAACACAGGAGCTTTATTTACACTATGTACAGGAAAGATCGTTAACAACTGCTAAATTAATCATCAGCAATTAAGCAAATATCAATCAACACCGTAAACTCAATGGTTACACACGTATTTTCATCCAAATACGAAAAACAACACAGCGAAATGCCTCACAATACACAGAGCTAATACACTCTCAGTACAAATTCTCAATTGAGACTGACTTTTTATCATGCGTAACGGCTTTTTATACACACCGAAAGAGAACTCTCAAACATTCCACAAGATTCCCGAAAATCGTAGGCCGTTATTTTATTTCTTTTCCCTTCACAAATTTTATCATTCAGAAATGAGGGGACGTATACTTCAGCCGAATGTAAGGGGCTGTATATTCATTACAAGAAACTATTTACAGGTTACGTTACTACAATTATTTTAGATGAAAGGTAATTTAATAAATGCCAAATTTAGCTAGATTATTACAAATTAATCACAAAAATAATTACTATTTACAGAATTTGTAACAATATAGTTTGTGCTTCATTTTCACCAACTGAAAAAGCCAAAACCATTATTTTTTTCACACGTGTGCTTTAAAAGGCTTTTGGAGAAAGGCTTCAACAGAAGTAAACTGGGATTTTTTTTAAAAAATTCCCTTAAAAAAATTTTTATTATTTTTTTTTCTATTTATTTTTTATTAACGTTGGCAGTTTAGCAAAAAATTTCTGCAGAGTCAAAAATTTTCTGCGAACGCCGTTGGCGCGTTCGTCTATATTATGCAAGACTGCCAGTCAATCCTTTCAGTTTCGACATGCAAAGAAGAAATGCCTTACAGAACCAAGAAAAAAAAGAACCTTATTTTCACTATATTTTCGGATCTAAAACAATGAAGTAATAGTAATCACAAAATAAAATTCTTGTCACAGGGGGGTCAGTGGACCCTTTGACCCTCCCCTGAATCCACCCTGCCGCATGGCTTTGCCCGTAGTAGAGAATTAAAAGGTCATTTGGTTCACCTGCATATTTACAAATAGTCGATGATGAATTTCTTGCCAATTTGCTACGGTAATTTTCTTGTCCATGTTATGATATAAGTGTGTGGTTCCAAAATTTAATTCTCCTCTGTTAAGGAACTAAAATAAATGGGAAGATTTTGAAAATTGGGTATCTGGCGATGTTTCTTCATTGGCGTCATTTTTTGGCTCCAGTGCCTGCTCGGGTCATCAGACAAAAAACGTAGGTTTTTGAATTTGAAATTCGTGTAAAAAAAAAATCTTCAATTTTTTTAAACTTAATTTTATTGGGCCTTTTAGGTCCCTTTTTAATCTCACATAGTTAGTCATTCTTTATTGATTATTTTGTAACTTTTTCTTGTAGTTAAAAATTTGGATCTGGAACGGAGGGTACCGAATAGTAAATATATATTTTAGATTTATTTTTAAACTTTTCATTTAAATACACTTGCATCTTGTTTGAGGAACACGATTTAAACTGATTAAAATTTAAAACATCATTCTTAAAATGGATTTTTTAAAAAAATTTTATACTCCATTTCTCATTGTATATCCTCTATTCAGGGTTGGCAAGGTTTTGGGAAATAAGGAATTAAAAATTTAAAAAGTAGGAAAAAAATCACTCAAAAAAGTAGGAAAAAATAAGAAGAGGCAGAACTACACACACGTCAAGAGGAAACATTTAGCGTAAACTTTATTTCTAATGTAAAATAAACTAACAATATTTTTGATTTAAAACTGTCCCAAAAATAAACTAACAGTACTTTTGAAGTATTAAAGGGATTTAATGAAAGATCGAGTCGAAAAAACACAAGACAAAAGAAACAAGCTGACAATCAACAGCATGAAAAATAAACTGGTAGAAACAAAAATATGAAAATAAAATCCAAACAAAGAAACATCCTTCAACAATACAGTAATAAAACTTTTTAATGTGAAAGAATAAAATGCAATAAGCAATCACAAAAAAAAAAAATATCATTTGAAAATACTAACACTTTCAGCTCCTGTTGTCATAAACTATGATACAAAAAGCAAAGCAAATATTTAATTAGTTTTAGTTAAAAATAATCAGCAGCTGACATGCATTCTTACATAAACAGGAGCAGATCTTTGAATTTGAGAAAAAAGGAAAAAGATTAAAAATACAGAATTAAAATAAATTTGTTCTTAAATATGGGACATAAAATTTATAATAAAATAATTAAACTAAATAAATAACGAAATAAGTCAACTAAAGGGTTTATATTATGTTACGTATTTTTAGCATTCAACATAAATTTTTGTTTCAGGCAATTCATTTACGGTAGTCAGTGAGGTCAATTTCTCCCCTCCCTGGCTTTGGAAAATTAATGCTTAACTAAACAAGTTTGTGCGGTTTTTGTTGTTTTCAGATAAAATTTGCATTCAGTACACATCTTCGCTAGCCACCCCCGTGGGAAAAATCAAAATGACGGGCCAGTGTTAATCAAGCAATAAAAACGAATATTGTTTCATTGGTTTGATGATTTTATACCTCATTGTTCCAAAATTATTGTTACCGAAAAAAAAGGGAAAATCCATGCATGGTAAACATAACATTTTTATTACAGACAAAGATCAGTTATTGTCCATTTTTCACAAGAAGGCACTTCGCCACACCTCCTCGAACGCAGAGTTCCATTTCACACGGGGGTGATCGGTAAGCAATCCACTCGCTTCTGAAGGAAACAACCAGACAGCCTTAACTTGGCCGTGCATTTTAATGTGCAAAAAAGTCTTAGTGGCAATTACATCACTTGCTTCACTTGTCTGTTGTCATTTTGGTTATTCTTGCATTTTAAAAACTGCTGCTTTTACAACAAAATGCTATGATCTGAATATACCTTCTGCCGAAAACAGCGAAATAGAATTATCGGATACCACGTGACGAGGGAGGAGTCAAGTGCCTTCTCGTGGAAAACGGACAATAATGTTTCTCTGTGCATAAAAGAGAAGGCATGTAGCTTCTCTCTCAATCCTCACCATACAACAAAAATATTCATTCCGAAATTGTTCAGTTTAAATAGAGCTCCATTTCACTTGCAATCATTTATACAAAAAAATTGGTGAATAGGAAATTCGGCTTTTCCCGCACTTTTTGAACAGTTGGCCGATAACTTTAATTAAAGCTTCTAATTGACGGGTAAATATTATATAATTGCATCAGAATGTGCCAGTATCTATTTATTTATTGATTCGTTGAAACAGTAGGATTGAAGTCGGGGCGAAAAAAAGAAAATTCGTTCATAAACGCCGCAGCAGCAAAAACGTCACTTGCGAAAATTTAACTTTTAAACATGCAGACGCCGCAGCATTTCTTATATAATTAAAAACTGGATGTATCTATGTATGTCCAAGCTTCTTCTCCTGAACGACAGTGAACTGACCATCGAACCAGGAATCGATGGATTCGTAATCTTCCCATGTTTTGCTATTTAACATAATCCTCTGATAATAATTAGCGGAAATATCAATTAAAAACTTAATTATGAAGCTTGGATTTCGACATAAAATCCCTATTTTTCGAAGGCTTTCCTCCATTCAAATTATTATTCAGTGCTTCATCTCATCTTTCCGTAACAATGCTTTTATTAAAATTTGTAGTTGTAGCGTGAAGAAAATCGTTAAATCAAAGATCTGTTGCCATTTTTTTCTCAAATATAAACAAACAAAAAAATTGGTTTTTTTTTTTGAAGCTTTTCCTGCAATCGGGGGTTTTTTAATGTTTACTTTTTGGTTATTTCCCACAATCTGCTGTAAAATTTCTGATTTTTTTTTTTTTTTTTTGTTCAAACCTGATTGTTGAACACGCGTCACTAGACATAACTATTATTTTCGACGTGCACCGTCCAAAGTCGGGCGACACAGCTAGTTCCTTAGTAATTACTGTAGTCAGTCAATGAAAAGCTCAGGATCCGCTTGTTTCTTTTTCTTTTCAAAATTGAAACATGCAGAAAATTATCGGTACGGCAGTGTAGAAATAAAGAATCAATGCACAAATAGAAGTGCTATACTAAAAAAAGAAAAAGTAGGAAAAAAAAGGAAAAAGTAGGAAAATAAGGAGAGAGCTCTAAAAAGTAGGAAAAATAGGAACTCTTCGAGGTTTGTGTATATATATATATATATATATATATATATATATATATATATGGGCAGTTCTCAAAAGGTAGGTACAAAAAAGTTAACTTTGAGCAATTTCAAAAATTTTCAAACTTGACATCGATTTTGCTTTTATTCTATAGTATGCATAGCTAGAACACAATATATGAACATGAAAAGACAGCAGGTATTTGCAAAAATTGTTAATTAGCAAATTAAATCAGCAGTGTGTAGGTAACAGATTTTGGACATTGTTGTCCTGTAGGTAACGGATTTTGGACATCATCATAATGTAAATTTCACCATTTTTGACAATTGTTAATCTGATTTTTAATTTATACAATGAAAATTTTATTTACTACTTTTTGAATTTTGCAATTTAATAATAAAGAGGATATTAATCAGGGTTGCCAGAATTAAGAACAGTAAATACGGGACAGGCTTCTAGGAGTGAAAAGGTGTGGGGGGGGAGATATTTTTGAACCATCTGTTCATGATAAATCATCTGAAAAATTTAATCGCAACGAAGCATTAAACTTCACGAAAAGTCTCCTATCAAATTATAAAAATTGTTTTCATTGCGTTTGACGACGCAGCAGAGATATGATTCCAACATTAGACAAAATGAGTAAAGAAGAAGCAACCATTCGGTTCCTCATGATCTGCTGCCAAAACAAAAACATACAAAAAAAAACGAAAATAATTTTTGCCTTTGCTGCCACATGATTTTCTTATTGCTCATTATTTCACATTTTTTGTTTTGCTTTATTTTTTTCTCTTAATATAATGTCTCGTTCTGTAAAATATTGTTAGCTAGAATACGGGACTTCAGCCGTCCGTATGGAAGTTCTCCGGGACGCGGGACAAGTTTTCAAAATACGGGACTGTCCCTTGAAAACCGGGACGTCTGGCAACCCTGATATTAATGAAGTGCTTGAATGGCTATACACAGGTACTGCTCTTTACATATAGTAAAGTTTTGGAATGATTTTAAAGAAGTTGATGAAAGGTAAAAAAAAAGCTTCAAATTAAAAATAATACAAATGTAAAAAGTGACGTCAGTTTTAATAATGAATATTTTTTCTAATGTCATAAGAATTAAAACGATGTCTAAAAAAAAGTTATTGAAAAAAGAAATTCGTATTTCTATTTGGAGATCGTTAAATTGTTTCCAAAAGAAAGAAGAGAAAAAAAAATTCTAAAATAATAAAAGCAGGGAAAAAAATTTGCTAGCGCAGGCGAAAAAGTCGCCAAAACTGGTGCAGCTGACGATAAACTACATTTGTCAAACTGGAATTCCCCTCTGGTAACCTTTAGCTTATTGTATTCTTGTTGCCAACGGAGGTTTGCTTGGCGATTTTAGCGCAAAATGGCTTTTGTTACGATTAGAGACGTACCGAGTAGCACTTCGGCCGAGTAGCCGAGTACTCGGCCTTTCACTACTCGGCCGAGTACCGAGTTACCGAGTACTCGGCCTTTCACTACTCGGCCGAGTTACCAAGTACCAATTATGTTTAAAGAAGAACCACCGGCGCACATGTGATGAATTTTGAAGTTATTGGAATAGTAGTTTAGACCTCCTTGTCCATATAATAGTTTTTAAAACTAAATTCCTGCTGAAATTTAATTACGCATTATTTAAAAAATTTTGTGTCAAAAATTGTACAAAGACATTATTTTTGAAATTAAAAATTTTTTTAGTCCGCACTAGAGGGGTGTCCGCAGGACAGGGGTTTAATAATGTTATTTGCATTGGAACTGGGGAATTAAAAATTGTCCGCATAAGAGGGGTGTCCGTTAGGAGGGGTTTCACTGTATACCAATCAATTATAGTTCTAGTCCGCCAAACATAAATTTTTAAAAGCAGATAAAACAAATGTGCAGGAACACTGCACACACGTGTTTCTGCCCCCCCCCCTCTCCTCCCCCGTTACAAGGAACGTTTTTTTCAGTGCATAACATGTGAGCTAAAGAATGTAAAGACATTCGACAAAAAAGTCATACTTTTGTTGGATGGCTTTAAATCCAAGAGCTTCCATTTTGTGCATTGAAAAAGGAATTCCTTGTAACGCAAAACAAGTGTCTGCAGTCTTCCTGCACTGTGCTTTTAACGTTGTTTTATTTTCTTTTATTTTTTAAACAAAGGTATTTTTATATTTTTATAACTAATTTTTGTTTGTAGCAAAAATCCATTTTTAATATAAAAATTCCATATTTTCTATACTTACCTTTTTTGCATAATTTTTAATAAATAAGTTTTATTAACTTTGCAGACATTAAAATAAAGATTTATTCATACATGAATAATTGATATGAAGCATTACAAACTTCATTATTCTCAAAATTTTAAATTTGATTTATAAATTTTAATTGTAAATGATTGCAGAATATAATGCTTGCTCTTTTTTTTTATACATTTTAGTATCTGTCTAGGACAATATTCAATTTTTTGCAACTACTCGGCATTGGCCGAGTATCTGATCAGAATTCGGCCGAGTACCGAGTACTCGGCAAATTGGCCGAGTAGGCCGAGTACCGAGTAATTACCGAGTACTCGGTACGTCTCTAGTTACGATCATAACCAGCCATGTTTCTACTGTAATTTATGTATTTTTCAATGTGTAACATATTAATTATGCAAAATGCCAATGGATTAAAGAAGATAACATCATAATAACCTTTTGAATTGAGGTTAGAAGACAGTGGACCATCAAAAATTATGAATTAACGGACAGAATTATCGGCGTCAAGATCATAACGCCATTTGGACATCTCACATGTATGTTTAAGAAAAATTATTTTTCTTCTAAGATACTGCATAAAAGCTTATGAAAACACTTTTAAACAATTAAAAATTGATTATGAGGATCGATAAATACATTTAAAACGAAAACATCATATACTTAGTTCTCAAATAATAGCATTGTAAAGATCGTAACTTTTGGACATGCATAAAATTTCAAACTTACTTTTTTCTAAAATCGTTTACAAAGTAAATAATCTGTCTTTACTTTTGTTATTTGTGTAAAATATTAACAAAAAATTATTCAGTGTAAGATTCATACCTTTAATTTTTTTTTTTTTTTTGAAACGTATGGACATAATTTTAAAAAAAAAATTTTTAATGGCACATTTGCTCAGTTAACGTTCTGGTATGTCCAAAATTGTGTCTTTTAGCAAAGGAATTTTTTTTTTTAAGGGCATTTGAAGAGCATTTTTTCCACAATTTATGTCAATTCTTGTCTCTACGCAGTATTACAATTTAACTCAAAAATTTTTGAGTTAATTAAAATGAAAGTTATTTGGTGTTGAAGCTTCAAAGTTGAGGTCTGTGTTTGCTCCCAACTTTTGAGAACTGCCCATATATATATATACATATAAATATATATATATATATATATTATTGCTTATTAATGTGAAAACTGTTTCTATATTTGCCACGTTATCACTTAAACAGCAATAAAATAAATAACATCACATTCTTAATAACTTCTCAGTTTATTCTTCCAAACATCCCGCATGCTTCCCTTTTTTTTTTCATTTTGGATATGACTAACTTAGATTGTGATTTTGAAATTCCGAAGTTCATCATTGAATTGCTTATACTTCTCCAATTATGACGTTGAAAAAAAAGATTCTTTGGTTCACGAGATGTTTCTTTCATAATTTCATGAAGTGTTTCAATAAAAAATATTATAAACTTATTTCATACATATGTATCAGTTTTACTAATTATTTCATATTTAGATTTAAAAAAAAAAAAAAAATCCCATTCACTTTTTACATTTTTTTGTAAAATACCCAGGCCTTGGGTAAATACCCAAAAAATACTTAGGGGAGAGGGGGGCACATGTGAACAAAAACGACATTTTTCTATATTTTTCATTATTGATTTGAGATAAAAAAGAAAAAGGTGCTAAATATGATAAATCAAACATTTGCTAATATTTTCATGCAGTTTCCACAAGAGTAAATTCCAACCTAAAAATTAATTCTAAAATATGTTACATTTTGTTCACATCTGCCCCGGTGGGGGGGGGGGGGCAGTTGTAAACACACCTGGGGCACAAGTGAACAGATACATAAATGGTATAAAATGCACCTAAGCATATCTTTAAGTACTCTTTATTACACATTAATAAACACAATGAAAATATAAATATTGAGTACATAATAAATTAACTTGATTCAACGAACATTATAGCCTTCAAGTTTTACAGAAAAAGAAACTGAAGAAGCAGCTCGATATGTGCTAACTAAACTTGTAGGTGGGGGTAATTTTAGCAGAATATCATCAGTGCTTACCATCGATGTATCATATGTTTCTGGAAATACAAAGATTTCTTTCTTCTGCTTCCTCATGAATTTAACATTTGCTTCATCACTCTCCATTTTCTCAATACGGCCAACATAGTGAATTTTTGTCTTTTTTGTAGTGAATTCTACGAGAACAAAGTCATTCACAGCTAAATTTTCTGGTGCAAGGTTGACTTCAGCACAAGTTTCATGATGGCTACTCTCTTCAAAGCTAATGTCGGACTCGGAGTCACTGACTACAACCTTTGACTGCTCCTTTTTCAACAGTTCAGCAAGTTCTAACTTTCTTTTCTTTGCAACTCTTTCACATTTTATCTTCATTTTCTCTGCCTTTTCTTCCATATCTTTGACAACAATATCTTTTTCTGGGGTATCTGTCAAAATTCTTGATTTTCTTTTTTGGTGCTGCTTACTTTTCCCTAGAGTGGAATCGTGAAATTCTATTCTAGGCAATGGTCTCACACATTCTGGGGTAGGACTTGAATGTGCATTGCAGCTGGTGGAGGCATCCTCATGATTAACTGGCATTAAGCTTGTTATTTGAATTGGGATGAAATCAGCGTCAGTAAAAGCAAGCCGAGATAACGGCCAAATTCCTGGTTTAGAAAAATCTGATTTAATATTTTTGGATGTAAAGGCTGCTGTGAAAGCTGGTGAAGAACACTGATCAATTTCATATATAGTTATTCTTTTTCCTGGGTGTAATGTCAATCAGTCATTGAAAGAAGTTTTCAGTGCAGATTTAAAGGGGCCATAAACACCTACATCCAAAGGCTGTAAGCGATGTGAAAAATGAGGGAGGAATGTAAGGAGTACTATTCCATTCTCACGACAAAATAATATTACATCCAAACTGATGTGACTTTTATGATTATCAAGCAAAACAGGATTTGCTGAGGTACAGCGGGAGTACTTTTGGAAGTGTTTTACAACTTCTAGGAAGATATCTGCTGTCATCCATCCAGTTTTGGATACTAACCCTAAGCTTTCTGATGGTGCTCCATTTAAGAAAATATCTTTATCTTTTTCTTGGGAGTACAAAAACAGGAGGTACAATGTTTCCCATTGCATTAACTATACTACAAAATGATACAAGTTCACCTCTCTTGCCTGAAACATTTTGTCCAACTTGTTTCTCTCCACAAACCGCGATCACTTTTCGAGCCTCCAACACAATCGTGATACAGCTGATACTAACTCCAATTATTAAAATTTTTAATTATTCAATGTTTCTTAATTAGCCTAATCAAAAAAAAAAAATTAAACAATTTTTGAAATTGAAATAACTAAAAAAAAAACAGTATGGGGCACATGTAAACAGTTCACACCTGCCCCTACATAGTGTGTTCACATGTGCCCCATATAACAACTTAAGAATAATCTGATAAAAAGCAATATTTCTTTCAAATTTTTTTTAAAAAATAGAGTACAAAAACTTATTTTATAAATCCCACTTCAAAATGAATAAAGTTCAAATCACAATAAAGATAGTGTTGAATGTGTTTTTACTGTGAGAACTGGAACATGAAAGTTTACTGGCACCTTCCAAAACAGAAGTTATTATGATAACTAAAAAACAAAATGGTTGAGATCTTTGAAATTTCAGGCAGCATACAGTACTACTGCTGTCATCTACATGAATTTTTTTCAGATTTTTTTCCTCATGTTATCTGGGTAAAATATGGTTTGTTCACATGTGCCCCATGTTTACATGTGTCCCCCTCTTCCCTACCTACCGGCTGGGTATTTACCCGATCCATATCACTATTTCACACTAAGTTGTTTAGCTTCACTTATGAAGACCAAAAGTTGAAAAGGGCTACTTGTGATTCTAAACCTTTAACGAGTTGCCAGTACTGCCGTCCATTGGAAATTCTAATACTTGATTAGATCCTGAACGGAGGATACAAGACTATGACAGTGATTTAAAAGATTATGAATGCTATATATTTTTTTATTTTATAACATAATTCTTTTAAAAAAACATCAAGTGATTCAAATTTCACAATTAAATATGTTATATTTTTTGTAAATAAATGAAAAAGTATGGGAGAAAATGTGTTGGGACATGTAACGGAGGCATACAAGTATCCCTCCGTTCAGTGAAATAAATATTTTTAAAAAATTATAACATTATTAATTTGTACTGATCATTTTCAAAATTTGTTATACTTTTCTAAATCTCATAAAAAAGTGTTCAAAAATAAATATTTTCGAAGCTAACCACCCTGGACCTAAAAAAGCGCGTTTTATGAAGAATGACTGGAGAGGCATTTTTCGTTGCAAATCTAAACAAAGAGAACCGAAACATCTATTCACATAGGGTTACTCTCAATCAGCAGGGAGGGTTATCAAAATAAAATTATTTACGCCAAAAATAAGACGACCGCGCCAGATTCCCAATTATCGAAATATCCTCAAATAAATAACTAAATAAGAAAACTTCATTCTTACTAGAGCGAGAAAAATAGTCAAACCTTTAAGACTCAGATTTTTCGACTCTACTGCACTTGCAAATAAACGTTTTGAAGACGAGTCCTTTAATTAAGCCAAAAAAAGAAAAACTAGGAAAGATGGAATGCCATTTTAGCCTTTTTAGAACTCTTCGCTTTATCGCACTTAATCATTATACTGTGAAAACAAAACTATAGTTTCAGCACCTAATGATAACAATTCTGAAGAATTTAAAATTACAGCATAAAAAATATGATAGGTGGGGGAAAGGGTAATTTAAAAATTCAAACTTACAAATTTAGATCAATCAGTTAGAATCAGCAACAAACTTCCTTTCAAATTTTCACGGGCTAAAATTTGTAAAGTAAACAAAAAGAACAAATTTAACTCACAGTTGCAGGTAAAAATGCAGTAACTGGAAGACCAATAATCAGAGTGCAGAAACACGGAGGATCCGCATTGAGAAGGGGGTAAAAGGTGCGTTTATGTGGATTTAATATAAAGAGATATTTAATATAAAGAGAAAATATTGGAAGAAATCATATCTTTTTTATTTTCATGCAGAACGAGTAAACCATTCGTTGTATTGAATCACGTGACTTGAGACTTTGATCTATGCATCAGCATTAGACTTGTTTTTCATATCGAGATTAAAGCAAAAAGGGGATGGGCAGCTGAACCCCCTCTCCTGATAAGATCGTATACTATCTGTAATCATGTTTGAAGAATTTCGATTTCGTAGAATTGTCGGGAGAGGGCCCCCTGAACCTTCGTCCCATGTAATTACTAGAGTCCCTAGGGACTCTAGTAATTACCAAAGACGTCCCAAACAACAGTGCTTTAAAAGTTTCAATTTCAAAACATATCCGGGAGGGGGAATGGGTAGTTACTGAATACTCCTCCCCTAACGAAACCGAAGTTCGATTAAATTACATTTCCAGAGCCCCAATTTATAAAAATCGTCACCCGACTTGACCAAGGGTGGCGTTCGATTGCGTTTTTAAGATTTCAAACTCGAAAACGTTCTGAGCAAAGTGCCTCCGAATGTCTAGTCTTCCAAACATCATCAAATGATTGGGTAACTGAGTTTTTAGAACTATAGTTTCAAAAGAGTTCGCGGGGACACCCACAGGGAAAACCCCCAGAACATCTCTCTCCATAACACAATCAATAACGAACTACAATAGCGGTTTTGGAGTTTTAATTCCAAAAAAATTAGAGGGTCGAATCGCCTGAACTATGCACTACTTCCGGCAGTCAGTGGCGGCGACTTGATGGGGAGGGCAAGGCAACCGTCTCCTCACTTTTCGTGAGAAGTTTTTTTTATTTTCATGTTTAGGAAAGGAACCAAAACTAGAAATTTAAAAAAAAAAAAGCAGAAATTTCAAAATTTTCAGATTATAATTATTTATTTTACTTTGTATATCTGCTTAGAAAACATTATTTCGCACAAGCAGTAACTTTTAGTTTATGTATTAACTGGTTAGATGTTAGTAAATCAATTGTTTTAGTTAAACAAGCCATATTTGCTCAATGAAATTATTACCAAGTGTTTCTTCGGGAAAAGTTACGTACATAATTCATCAAAATCTTAAGAAAAACATGAGCTAAGCTGTTAGATTTACATCAATTACCACTCATAATGCTCTCGAAACCAGCCTTAGCATTTAATTAGCCTCAGCATTAAATCTAAGAAAGTTCTTCTGCCTTTATATAGGAGTTTAGTAAGACCTCATTTGGAGTATGCTGTTCAGTTTTGGTCGCCTTATCTGAAGAAAGATATTTTTGTATTGGAAAGGGTTCAAAGAAAGGTAACTAAATTAGTAAGGGGACTCTCAGATTTAGATTATGATACCAGACTTAATAGGCTTAACATGTATAGCCTGGAGCAAAGGAGAGTCAGAGGGGACATGATTCAGTTATTTAAATTTATCAAAATGAAAGATGTAAATGGATTAAATTTTTGCGGGGAAAGCAGGACAAGGGGTCATTGTTTTAAGCTATTTAAATCTCAGGCTAACTTGGAAATCAGGAAAAACTACTACTTTAGCAGGGTCGTGGGCACTTGGAATAGCTTACCGGAAGAGGCGGTAATGAGCAAGGGAGTGGATAGCTTTAAGAGGGCCATTGATCTTCATTGGGGACTCATTAATTGACTAGGACCAGCCTAGCTGGGCCCAGAGCCTGTTGCTGATCGTCACATTTGTATTTGTATTATTTCATAACCCCCCCCCCCCCCTTTTTTTTTTCTTTCATATTTTTGCTGTCGCTAAAAATCCAATGGCTTTTAGTTGTCTTTTTTTTTGTCCCCCCCCCCCCACTTTTCGGTCCCAATCGCCGCCTCTGACGACAGAGCATCAATAAATTAAATAACCATATTTTAATGATAACAGTTGCTGGTTAGTTAAGTTTCTTTTTTTTTTTTTTTTTTTTCTGCATTTTCCCATATTATGTAAAATAATTTGAATATATTTTACTTTAATAAGTGTTCTGGCTAGCGAGAATTATCCTAGTATGAGGTGAGGCCCTCGGATTTAAAAAAAAAAGTTCGGGCACCACTGCTATACGCAACCGCAAACAAAAATTAAATTTTTGTGGTAGATTTGGCACACCCTGGCAAATATAGATTTCCGCTTATGGTTCAACACTTAGTGACTCTTCATCATACGAATCAAGTTCATCAATTTTTCAACTCATCAGAATGGTGAGAAAAATTGTTTGCACCGATATCTTGCCACAAACTAAACAGTACAAAACAAAAACCACACATGTATCACATTTTTGTCCTTTATTTTAGAAAAGTGTACAAAACCATAGTCACAATTTCTCTTTCATAATATGCTTTTACAATTCAAAGAAAACTTCAAAATACATGATAATTCTAGCAGAAATTATGGAGCCTGCCAATATTTCTTTGCGTAGAAACCTTATACTTTGTACGGAACGAATATTTAATAAATCGTACAAAAATGTAATTATCATTTTTTAAAAAAACTTTTATCGGTCATAGTGACCATGCCGTCAAACTTGCCAAACATGGGATGCCACTAAATTTAGCCTGAAGCCAGTTTTTTATACTTTAAATAAGTACCTCAATTTTTAAATGCCCACATCCTGCTAATGCTATAGTTCGGGCAAACTTAACCCAGCAGCATTGTGAAAGCTACACAGATCAATCACAGCATTACCACAATGCCAGGTTAGGTTTACCCCAACTATAGTTAAGTCATTTTACTTGAGTTGAATGAATTTCGGTAGTTTTTTCAAATAATAGACCACAAATTGCTTCTGTAATGAAAGATTGCTTCAACATCATCACAATGCAAAATTTTATTCCTGTGCCTGAAATGGCTTTACATTGCATCAAATAACATCACCAATAAATGTGTTAGCAATAGCTCAGTGACACAAGACCCACAGATGCTGCCTTAAAACCAAAATATAAATTAAATCAAAAGAAAAAAATAGTATTTATCTTATTTTTGTAGCTCCCCAGTCAAAAAATACCTTAAATGTTAAAAACTGAAATTTCTACAGCATGAAATTCCGCTATGTACTTAGCTTGGGAACATTGCTGTGAGAACAAGATTTTTTTTTATCAAGCCATTGAGCATTACAAAAAAAAAAAAAAAAAGATAAAGCAATGTTACAACAGACAACCTGAAGAAAATATTAAACTATCCGCACAGTCTGCTTCGGTCACTTTCAATAAATGGCGTTGCTGAAGTTTTTGCAATATCAAAATGATCAGGCATTTATGATTTAATGATGATATGATACTAGTTTGATGATAATCCAGACATAAAGACAAATAAGTACACCTATGCAAGGGCGCCCATATAGGGGGACAAGTGGGGGCTTAAGCAACCCCTTTGAGATGAGAACTTCCTTGCTATTAGTGCTTTTTTTTTGTAAAAAATGTAAAAAAAATTCTTTTCTATCCATCAATGAATAAGTTATTAAAAATGTCAAATTTTAATATCTCTAATCTGTACAGAAATCGGTTTCCATGGGGAAAATGTTCTGCTAAACCATTGGAGAAAATTCCGAGCCTCCCCCCCCCCCCCATAGAATTTTGCATAAGGGCGCCCAAGCACTTGTACAGAAATATTTTAACCCTGCAATGCAGTGCAATGCAAAAATATATACAACCTTTGCTACTGAATTTAGCATTAATGAAATTACAAGTGAATACTGGCGAAATTAATACTCACACAGCACCAAGGATGGATTTATATCAATGCTTTATGACACAAGTTTCTTCAAATTTGGAGTTTGAAATTTTTTTTAATTACATTTCTTCATGAAAGAGAAACACCTTACATTAAAATTATTAAACAAAAACTTTCTTTTTTTAAACCTGAATTTCAAGGCAGAACTTAAAACAGAATTAATTTCTCCAAATTCACTTTTTTTTTGGGGGGGGGGGGACTTGAAAGTTTTGTCAGGGCATAAATGGTTAAGGTAAAAAATCAGTCCATATAGTCTGTTTTGAGGTGTTTTATTATAAGTTTTTTATGTTGACGATACTTGTTCTGTTGTTGGCAAGTGGGACAAGGGGTTTAATGGTTGCCAAAAAACAAAGATGAAAAATAGTAATTAGGTATAAAGTTTATTATTAATAAGCTTAACAAATAAATTTCAGGGGATAACTTAAACTAGTATAGATTTTTGGTTTTTGAAAAATTTCAAATAATATTATATTTCCTTTGTCTTGGATAGGTTGGTGGATCAAGCTTTATAATTGTTCCCAAAAGAGCAAAGCTAAATAACTATTCATTATAAAGTTAATTTTTAATAAAATTAACAAATTAATTTCAAAGCTGAACCTAAGCACTTCGAGATTTGTGGATTTTGGGTTTTTGAATATCATCAAATAAAAAAGTTCAAAAATTCTTTCGTTCACCATATACGTTTTGATGCTTAATTCAGGAAAAAATTGATGTAATTCATTTATACCTCACCATACAGTGACATAAAAGGAAATACATGGGGCCCATTTAATTTCAAATGAATAAAAATAACAATTGAATTAATATGTGAAAGGAATTTATATCGGTATTTTCAGAACTAAATTATTTTTATTAAACTTTTGTAAGTCTTTTAAGAAATCTTTATCTACCATGAAATGCAAAAGTTTATCTTTCCCATTTTGATACTTATCTATTCTCAATAAATGCTTTGCATATTTCATGCAATATGTGTATACAAATAATTTATAAGAGATGTACATAATTATTAAACAAAATAAATGCTTTATAATATAAAAAGAATGAATAAAATAAACACAACAAAGCAGATCCCATTGAACACTGTGTAACACCTCATTTAATTGTGATGACTAATCGATAAAAATGGTTAGAAATCATCTCACTGTGGCCGATTCATAATCTTATAGGGCAGTAGTGTTACCACATAGCACATAGGGAGGAGGCAGCAGTCCTCCCACGGGGGGGGGGGGGGGGGGTAACAACCTGAAATGGGTTTGAGAGTTTATGAAAAAAATTTTAATACAGTGAAATCTTGTCATAACGAATACCAATTCAACGAAATAACATTGATTTTCGTTGTAACAGTAATTGATGTTCACTGTACATCAATTCTGAAAAGTTTCCTCAATATACCTTAAATTATATTTAATCTATCAAATTTCAAACATAAATGGACTATAATACTATGGAAGGGGCAAATTATACATAAAAAGTGTTCATTACTTGTACTTGCCTTTCAATTTAAATTTTGTTGAACCATAGAAATAAAAATAATTTTTTTCTGAACTTGTGCTAGGAACGCAACTGCATGGGGTAATATTCAATAAATGTTTGGTGATTGTAAAGAGATTCTTCCCCACAGAAAATTAGGCATTAAAAGAATAAAACTACCAGTTACATTGGTACCAAAGATTGCATACTAATTACAAGTCAAACTTGCTTGTAATTGTGTCTGTCGATTTAGTGACGAAATTAGAAAAATTTGCTTGGTACAATGTTAAGCTTACAGGAGCATAATACGCTCTTAGCGAGCAAACCCACTTAAAAGCTAGCAACATTTTTTTATGGTTCAGGAAATTTTTATTGAATTCCTGCTCAAATTATCCAATTTTTTAAAAAATTCTTCAACATTCTGAAGTTACCTGAAAGTTAGGGACAAATAATAAATCCTTAGAACCAGTGATGACAGCACTTTTTCTTCAAATTTGTGGTGTAGAGAAGAATTTGAAAATTACATATTTGATGACATCAACATTTTTAGGGCCAAGATATACTTCCGAGGACATTATAGCTCAAATTCAAGCAAAAGCACATGAAAAGAAAAACTAAGAGGTGCCACAAATGCAAAGAATTTGTAGCAGAACAACATTCAACATACTTGCAATATAGTGACAGCCCAGTCATCATGTCCAATAATTAGCTCTGATGTGCAGCCAAAACCTCAAACTTTTTCGAAGTTGGAGTTGCAAATAATGACACAAAAGACATTAATACAGTTCAAAGCAAATTACCTAATTTCTTGTAGAGAAACTTTAGAAGGGGGGGGGGAGGGAAAAGCAAGTATGCGTAATTTTTTATGATTGTTTGCACTAATTTTTTACAAGCAAAACCTTTTTATAGCAAGTAAAAAATTCAGGGTCCCTTCATGATCCCTATAAGTGAGTTTGACTGTAGTTAAAATAACATCAATATAGCTTATATGAAAGATCACTTTTAGCACAAAATTGTCAGAATTTTCATTTTAGACTTTCAAAAAAAAAAAAAATCTAGCAACCTCTCTCTTAGCCTACCTCTTAAAAAATTTCTACTGTTTGCATAAACAAAGAGAAAAAGAAAGTTGCTTTAGGCTAGGCTGAAAATTTTGAAATTATTTCAAAGGTAAATTTGTAAGTCTACTGTCGACCGAACAGTATGAGATATGAAATGCAAAAATATCACTTAATGACTAATGAAGCCTGATTCCATGCAAACAAAATAAAACAGTTAAGGAAGAGAGACACATGCCTCTCAGAGATTTTGGCTCTAAGACTGCTTAAAATAACCTCTACTTGGGTAGTTGAAAAGCTTCTTTGCCACAGCATCTTGTTGTTCATTTAAAATAAGAGTTGTAAGCAAAGCTGGTAAAATAATTGATCTTACTAACGGAATAAAAGTCTACAGGAAAAGCCTTTCCTGAGAAAAACAATGAAACGCTTCAACTGTTGCACATTGAGAAGCTAATTTCGAAATGCATATTTTTCCTACTAACAGTCCTGCTCAACCTATGGTCCACGAGCAGGGTCCAATACAGGCTGATTTTACTACCGTTTTCGGTACCTTCACAAAAATCTTATTTTAAAATCGGTACTTTCCCAAAAATCATGTAATAAAATTAGCAGTGTCATAAGACTAACTTTGAAAAACGGCACAGTTACAAAACAATATTAAACAATCGAAAGTTTCACAAAAATCTGTGTTTTAAAATAGTAAACTTGTTTTTCTATTTAAAACAGTTTACTCATAAAATAAATGCTAAGATGATTTATATGAACAATTGATTAGGTAACCAACTTCTTTGTAGTGGGAGCAAGGCTGTTTTTCTGCTGATTTCCTGAATTGCACAAAGTTTTTTGAGTTGAGATAAATGGTTTTTTTCTACCTTTTAGCCCCCCCCCCCCCCAAAAAAAGCCGTTAGAAATAATAGATGGCATTTGCACCTTTCAAACTAATGCTCAAGTTGCTCTAATTTTTATTAACTAAAATAAGAATATACCTTTAAGAAACTACAAAATCAATGCTGATAAACTTTTTCACAAAAATAGAATATTGATGCAATACTTTCACAAAAATAGGTAGGTAGAAAAAAATTCTGGATTGGCCCCTGACGAGCCATATAAGGCCCGCACAGCTGATCAATGAGCCCCATTACTATGTTCGATGCTACAAATTGAAAATTATACCACACTATCTTCTGTAACCATCCAAAACAACCAACACTTTTCATTCAGCAAATGCAATTTTAGGGTCAAACAGTCAGAAATCAGTTTCTTAAAAGTAGGCAGAAACTTCTTATTAATAAAATAAGCTGGCTGTTGTGAACACAACAATTCTTGGTTCAAAATTGTCCTCCTTTTGTTTTTCCATTCTATCAAGGAAAAAAAATTAACTTTTATGTCTGCGAGATTCATCCTAATATGAGATGTAGCCCTCCGGATAAAAAAGGTTCAGCACCCCACTGCTGTATAAGCATTATAATCAGAGCCCGTCATTTGAAAGATTGTGTGTGTGGGGGGGGGGGGGGGGGGGGGTGAAGCAGCCCTTGAATTCTAAACAATCTTTTAAAAACCTATTGCCCCCTCCCCTGGAAAACTGAAATGACAGGTGTGACTATAATAATTTTCTCACCTATTTTTAACTCATTTAGTAAAAACAAAAAATTTCATTTTCCTCAATACTATGTTTACTCCTTAGTCTTTAACTTTACATTTTAATAGAACTTTCCTTTATTTTGTTTAATGACTTGATACACTTGTTTGGCAGATTATCAAAATATCGTAATGGAGCTATAGATTTGTATAGTTGGCGGATTATTTCACATTTTAGTGAAACTAATTATTCCCTCAGTTTCAGGATTACTCCCCGAAATTTCAGATCCTATTTCTGTCGTCAGGGGTGTCCCCCCCCCAACAGTAAGGGCGTACCCCCTAAATATTGTGAAGACCCCCCAAACCCCTCCCCCTTAAAAATTTCAATGCTGCAGTCTGCATCATGACCCCCCCCCCCCCCCAGGTGAGCACCCCTGCCTGTCGTGTCTCAAATCTGTGGGTTATTTACATCCATACCATTCCTCGAGCCAAAACCTCAGATGAATCAATTTTTCTTTTTGCAGTGCTCTTATATGAAAACAATTTGAAATTAGCTTAAAAGGGTGTAATATGACTTCCAGTTCTGAATGAATGATGATTACAAAATGATTGAATGATGAACACAAAATGATTAAGCAAGCAGCTTGATTACCACATGGTAACACTGAGATTTCGTGTCTGCCACATTTCCCTTGATTTTTCGAGATGCTTCCACGTAAAAGCCGTTCCCTGAATTTCAGCAAACGTTTATAAAAGCACATATACAGTTTTTCAAAGCGGAGGCAGGGTATGACATCAAGGGATTTCGTCATCCAGTTTCACTTCGTCCACAGAGTCTCCGTCCTCTAGGAATGGATGTTGATAGGATGGGGATCGGGGGTTGGAGATTAGATCTGAGGTCTCTGAGGCGCCATCTAGAGGGGGACAGAAACAAAATTTCAGACATCCTATCAACATGCATTCCACAGAGACTGATCAAGAACACAAATGATCAATCATTCAAGGCCCTGTCCAAGAAATGAGTTTCAGGAGTTATAACCACTCTCATAAATTGAGTATGCATACTCCTGTAATTGATGATATTACTTAATCACGGCTAAATAAATATTACATTGGAGAAATTCAAATATGAAAGAATGGCTGACAGTGCAAAGGATAAAGAACAAAATATTGCTCTTAAGGAGGTAATAGAGTTCATTCAACCGGGGGGGGGGGGGAGGCAGCAATAAAACAAACTACAGTAAAACCCCTCTAATGCGGACACTAACGGGACAATTTTTTTTGTCCGCAATAGAGGGGTGTCCGCAAGACAGGAGTTTAATAATGTTTTTTGCCTTGGAATTGGGGAATTAAAAATTGTCCACATAAAAGGGGTGTCCGCATTAGAGAGGTGTCCGTTAGGAGGGGTTTTACTGTAACAATGTTTTGTTCACAAGTAAATTTTATAAGTAAACTCATAAATTTTTTTACAAATGAGTGTTACTTCACAGAATAAATTATAATACGTTGTAAAAAAAGAATATTTTATACACACTTTACAAAATAGTGAATTGTGTACACAGGAAAAAAACTAACTTTAAAAAAAGTTTTGAAAAATAAAACACTCTCCTCATCAGGATGAAATAATTATTCTATTATAAATTATCTAACATGCTTGCTGGCAAACAAATTTCTAAAAAACTTTCGACAAAGTTAGCAAAAATGTTTTTTTTTTCTGTAAAATTTCACAGCATTTTTTAAAATTCTGACAAAAATTTAGCAAAATAATGAAAAGAAAAATTGCATTCCTATTCAGACACATAATTTTGTATCTGAAAAAGAAGAAAAAATTTTATGTGCAAGAAAAAAATATCACGTAAGAAACATCTTTGAAAATGTTTGCCTCTTTCAAATTGCAGTTAATGGAAAATAATTTTGAAGTGACTAAAAATCTCTATTATAAACAAAATTATTATTTTGCTCTACAACAACGTTGGCTAGATGAAATAATATGTCAACTTTTAAACACACACACAAAAAAAAGGACTGCCATTTAGCCATTGTGTCATCATCAAAATTCTCCACCATGTCTCCAGTTTCTCAAGGAAAAGAGTCATGAAACATTGGAAAATATTTTTTTTTTTCAATAAAAAGTTTTTAATTCCTAGGGCATGGCCTTGAAGGTATAATACCTCTTAGAGAAAAAAAAATATCGTAAAAAATCTAATGAAGTCAACAGCAGATAAAATGACAAATTTCATTGACTAAAACTATTTATTGCCACACAAAATTTGTACGAGTTTTACTCAGTCAATTATCAAAAGCACCAAAAAATTTCACAAAAAATATATATAGCACATGGAGATCTAATGTTAATACAAAAAATTTTTACACTCCCAATTACAATAACATTTTTCTTTAACTTCCCTTGAAAATACCTGATACAATAAAACTTTTCTCATACATACAAAATACAGCTCAATTCAAACATGATTTGAAATATGTTTCAAACACGTACAATACGTAAAAGAATAATTACAATATCTTATTCTCATATATACACATGAAGTTGAAGTACGTGGTAACTAACTGCTTGTTTTTCATTTTTAATTTCATAATTTGCATTTCACCAGCTTAGGGTACCAAATGATGGCCCATAAACGAATGCTGTTGTCAAGATGCCATCATTCCAACGAAATTTTTCAGTCACTGACCAATATAACTAACTGGAATATTACCTGGTACAGTGCTGCATCATAGGAGTAAAGGTTTCGTGGAAGAATACATCTTACTCACTTGACTCACAATTGAACTGGATTAAAAGCAATGCTCAAAAAGTTTAAATACAGGTTAAGACCTATGTATAAGAATATTTATTGTTCTGTTATGCATGTTTCAAGGATGATATTTGAGTTGCAAATTAAACTGATGCAAAATAAGCATGAAAACTTATTATCTTTGTTGATGCTTTAACTTCTTGCATACATTTCTTTATTTTCAATCTGCATCCCTCAAAAAGATATGCTGGAAAAAGTGTATTCAAAGGAGTGCCTTAATAGAATATTTAAGGAGGTCACAGTGACCTCCCAAAAATTTTTCTTCTGCAGCAAAAATTTTGCCTGACTATTCAGAAAATTTGAAGACAGCACTGACTTTTCAACCTCACAAAAATTAAGTTTGGGGACCACTCGTTAATTCGTTAAGGGGTCACAGTACCTTTCAGGCAATTTCTTTTAATTTATATAAATTTTATATTTCTTTGAAACCATAACATGCATACTTATTTTGTAATCAATAATTTGATTTCAAAATTTAAAAATATTGCCTACTTTTTTTGAAAATTCAAAAAATTGAGGAAAATTTCAACTTTTTAAAATTCCTAAGGCTTTTTTATTTTTGCACTAATTTAAAAAACGTTTTTTGCAAAACGATCACTATAATCATTTCTAAAAATCTGTGCATTCATTTGCTTATGAGTTCATTCGAAAATTTTCTGTGATTAATTATGTAAAAAATTAAAAGTTTTTTTTTTTTTTTAATTTGTTTTTTAAAGGTTTAACATTCTCTAAACATTAGAGTAATTTATAAAATGCTTATCCAATGCACAGTTTTGTCAAATATGTTATCCCAATTGCAAAAAGTATAACTTTAAAGCTGTATCTTTAATAGAAAAAAATCCTCAGGGATTCTAATGACATGAAAACACAAAAAAACCATCATCGAGAAAAAGCAATTTGAAGTTTTTCTTTTGCATAAGAACACTTAGGGAGCCTGGCCTAAAACCACTCATAATTTTTTAAATATTTGAACTAAAGCATTGAAACTTTTCCCCTGCGTTCAGAATAGTTTTTTGTTTTGAAATAAGCAATAAATTTTTTTTTGACCATTTCATCATTTTTGAGGTACTGTAATCCCTTAAGGTAACTAATAAATTTTAATGTCCCTTCAGAAGGCACAACAGAGTACAAAGGATTAATTCATACATGCAAGAGTGCCTTTTTATTCAAGGTGAAATGTAAATCAGATTAAAATAATTTCAAACTCAAGTTGTTTCAAAATGTTTGTTTGGGTTCGAGCAGACAATGAAAGGTTGTTCATTTAGTATTCCAGTTCTGTAGGTAGCTCAATGAGCTCTTCGTAGATTTGTTGTCAAAAGCACAAATGAAATGTTCATAAAATAAAAGGCACACATAAAGTGATTCAGACAATGAATAAATAATCAACACAATAATATACGATTTTTCTACCTATTATTTTACAATAAAATTGCTTCACGGTTAATGGTTTGCACAAATAATATTGGTTCTTCTTTAGTTGAAACTAATTGTACCAAATTAATTTTACTGAAGGTGGCAATATTTACCGAGAAAAGTTGAAAAATGAAATACAAAATTGAATTAAGCTCGCTGAAATATGCACAACAATTACTATGAATTAGGACTATTTACACATACATTAAAAAAATAGTAAGAAAATATTCAAAAAATAGCTCTCATATTGTATCAAACTGCACAATGAAAAAGGCAACCAAAAACAAATCCTGATATACATACATACATACACATGAAGTATTCTCTATCAGTGATAATACTGTTAGTCACAGGCATAGCTACAATTCACCTTCAGGGAAGGGGTCCCTTAAACCCCTCCCCCTTGCTGCACCCCTGCTGCTTGTACATATTACTAGAAGCAGAGGATATACATACATACATACACATGAAGTATTCTCTATCAGTGATAATACTGTTAGTCACAAGCATAGCTACAATTCACCTTCAGGGAAGGGGTCCCTTAAACCCCTCCCCCTTGCTGCACCCCTGCTGCTTGTACATATTACTAGAAGCAGAGGCATAGTGAGGAATGTTTTAAGGGAGGGGTTTATTCTTTTGGGAAACAGTATCTAAATTAAAGACTAAATATGTGTGAAAAAACTGATTTGAAGAAGGCTGTACCATTTTTGAAAATATTCAGTGAAGCAAATCAGCATGCAACTCAAGCAAACTGATCATTACAAAGAAGTTTTCTTTCAAATGTACATATGATTAATGCTCGCACTAAACCAGATACTGTTTTTAAGATACAGCAAAGCTCATTTTTTATAAAAACTTGAACCAGCACTTCCACCTTAGGAGATAGTGAATGAAATTTAATTTCAATTGTTTCATAAGTCTCTCAAAATATTCTTCGGATATGACTACTAAATGACCAATGGTTCTGGCTAAGTCGAATATAGAAAAAAAAAGTTTAAACTACACAAGATCAAAGAACTTCTTCTTTTATTTCATTTGGAAATCTGCAAGCTAAAGTAAAAACCCACAAAACTAGATATAGCAAAAACAGATCTGAATAAAATCTACTGAAGTTCTACTTAATGATTAGAATGATATTTTCATTTTTATAAAATATCTGAATAACAAAATAGCATCAAAGAAGATTTTTTTGGTAAATTACAAAATCAAAGCTAAAAACCATAGTCATTTGATACTTGATTTCTGCTTTTAAAGTTCATAGCCATTGCACGGTAATGTTCATGAGTGATCCAGGTGGGGGGTGATTTCTTTGCCATGTTAATGAAGCATCAAATTCTTCACTCAAAATTTTAATCCTTTGCTTTATAGTGACTTTATCATACTGAGTACTATCGCCAATTTTCTTATTAGCGACAGATAGGAAAATAATTGCCAATATTGGGGACAATAAAAAGAGAACAGCACCAAAATATTACAAAAAGGATCAAATTAACTATTTTTAAACGTAAAAGTAAGAGCCCGACATATTTTTAACGAGTAAAAATGAATGGAAAATCTTGAAAATCCTGATCACACCCTGAGTTTAAATGAAAATTTTTAAAATTGAGACGTTTTGATTCAATATAAACAATCCGTATACATACCTACCAGAAAAACAAAAGAAAAGATAAGAAAGTTAAGTACAAAACAATTACTTACAAAACCATACAAAAACATTATTTACATCTGAAATATAAGCACATTTTTTTTCAAAAATAATTTCATTCAAAAATAGAAGATCCATTGCCATTTCTACATAAGCAAGGTTCCCAACAAATTTTTAGCTTGTCTCTAAGAAACAAATGAACCTAAATTCTAAAAAAAAGGGTCTTAATCAAAACTTTTAAAGATTAAAATCAGGGATGCACCGATTAATCACCAGGAGTTGGTAATCTGCCACATTACTGGTGATAGATACATGAGAGGAAAATGTCAACCGATTAATTGGTAGAAAAATTATCGTTTCAATTAAAACGTTTTTGGCTAGAATAAAAACTAAGCTGAATGAATTTATTACAAAAAAATAATAATAAATAAATAAATAATAATAATAAATAAATAAATAAATAAAAAATAATGGAGGAAAGGGAAATTCCAAATAAAACAGAAATACCAGATTTTGAAAAGGGACTGTTGGGGAAAATGGACCTGTTGGGAGCCCTGCACAAGCAACTGTTTTTAAGGGCTTCCATTTCAATACTAAATTAAATAAATAATCTCATACTGTTAATGAGAACACATATCTATTATATTTAAATATGCATATAGTTTCATATTCAAACATTGCACATTTTTCAAAAAAAGAAAAAAAATATTTTTCTGTTTTGACACATCTAGTACAAGTGCAGGAAAAAAAGTGAGCAACAATGAATAAAAAATATCACATTAATATACAACGCAACAGATCAAATATTGTTTGGAGAAAATAAAAGAAAAGGAAAGAAACTATCATCCACATAATTAATCAATTAATACAGCACGTAAATGAGATGCATTAGCAGCTCAACACAAATTGGCTGAATTTATGGTTGTTTTCAGTCTTCCTAAAGCTGAAACAGGCACTAGAAAGCTGCCTGCAGGACTACCAAGAGCCAAGGCGGAACTCTAGTCATTTTGGTTGCCGGACCCTCTTCCGTCACAAAACTTATAAAATTTATACCACTCTGATTCCTAGTTCCTGACTAGGCTGACATTGCCTATCGTTTGCCCTGGCTGCACGAAGCATGACAACAGCATAATTAAACGTGCTACTATGCAAAATTGTATGAAAAAAAGTTTAACATCTAATGCTTTTTAAGAAAGAAATCATGCTTTACAATACACATCTAACAAGTACTGAGGGATGAAACAAGTACCAGCACCAATGATTGACAAAAAACAATACTTTGAAAAACTATTTCATATGTGGCTCATTCTAACTATTTCAATAGCTCAGCAAAAAAAATATCACCACACTTTAATACTTTTAGATAGATTTAAAACACACAGGTAAAAATTATATATGATACAAATTTGGCACTTCTTAGAAAATAAGTACATAATTTAGATTATTAAGTACTTCATAAGCTAACTTATTTACACTTTTCTGCACAAACACACTAAAAAACCTTTAGTAAAAGATATGATTTAGCAAAGTATGCAATTTGCTTTAAAAGAGATAGCATTTAGGGGAAAAACTTTCCAATTAATATCCTTACAAAGTTATATCCAAAGTTTTTTAATGCCACTTTTTTGCTGAAACTAGTTTCTGTTATGCCAGTTTTAAAAAAGGGAATATTGGTGGTTTGAATCGCATTGGCAGAAACTCCTCAATTCAACTATTCACTAAAAGTATAATACTTTAGAAATATCCAGAAAAAATGCAGTTAAGTCATGCTTTGCACATACTAACAAATGCTTTTCATCTGTTGCAATAGAACAAGTCCTGCCTCATTTTTCCAGCAGAAAGTCTTTCGATTTCAGAAATCTATTGCCATTTGTTTTTAATAACTAGATACAATCAATTTTATCAAAATCTTCATTTACTATATCTTTGGCAAGTTAAGTAAGCTGTAAAGATAAATTGTGAGAATAGTGTTGGCTTAAATTAACTAGGCTGGAAATGGATAGAAATTTTCAAATGGGTAAGGCAAAAAAGATGTGCAAATTTTCAGCAAAAAATAAAACATAAAAAGGATTAAAAATAATGGGCAACATTAAGTTGTTAATTTTTATGCAATTAAAATCACATAGTTGACAAAAATGAGCAAGCATATCTGAAGCTGATGCAAATGGATTTCGAAATGCCTAAAATGTCAAGGCTGGCACGTAAAATAATTAAAATGAGTAAATTTTACGCCTAACACATAAAAATTGGCAAGTAAATATAAAAATTATATGTATGTGTGTATGTACGTTATATATCTGGGGTCTGCCTAGGATATTTCACAGCATCCTTTTTGTGTGGCAAATAACATAATTTTGTGAAAATTGAAATATTTTGAAAGTTCACAATTTATGCAGTAATATATCCAGAGTTTCTTTCTGGATTTTTCCTTTTAGTGTTAATCACAGGGGCAAAATCTTAAGGGGGTGCTTTTAGGAGCATTTTTATTTATTTTATTTATTTATTGAGGTTAATATCATTTTTAATGGGTTCTTTTTTTCAATCTCTATATATATGTAAAAAATAATAAAAAAATAAAAAATAATGGGTGGGAAAAAAAAGGAAAAAAAAAGCCAAGATTGATTTATCGGATATTGTGAAGGAAATTATAACCGACAAGTAATGTGTATTTTGATGAGCACTTTAAGACACGAAGCAAAATTTAACTAATGAAAATGCTGAAATTGAATCTTTTGTTACAATCGCACCCTCTTACATCTACAACTAAATTTACATTTTCTCAATTCATTCAATTAGGAATATTTGAAAACACTTATTTTTTGAATGTTAACATGTTGCAATAGATAAAAGTTGCTGCCTGTTTAGTTTAACACTAAAACTTCAATACTCATACAATTTTCTCCCAAACTAGTGTTAAATGCTTGGAATAATTTTTAATCATGTTGCTATAAAGCTTAATGCCACTCAATGGCGATAATTTAAAATGGGTAAGAAGCTAAGACAAAAGACCTTATGCGCCAATTTCAAGCTGCAGGTGATTGTATTTTCAGAGAAATCTGTAACAATAACACTGTTGCTAGCCATTTAACTTTGGCTGTGCGAAAACAAACATAGAAGCAAAATTGTAAAAACAAAATAACTGATTTGATTTAAAGTTAATATCTTTTTAAACAAACTACACAAGTAAGAAGCATAAGTAATATTAATTGCATCCGCAGACAACATGTAAGGGCAGACCCCCCCCCCCCCCCCCCCCCCGCTTTTTTTTCTTCAGAATTAGCAGATCAGTTAAGTAATAAGCTGATCCCCCTCGTTTAATTGCAAAACACGTTCTAAAATTTTTCTGGTTATGCACCAAAATAAACATTTTAATTTGAGACCTGCTTTTTCATTAAAGAGTTTGTGAAAAGTCCATGTGTTTGATTGGAAACTTTGTGAAGGCCCCAGTTTGAACAGGACTATTGTGAAATATTTGGATCCAAATTTTGTTTGGCCTGACCTCTCCCTGCATAGACACATACATATTAGAATGTGCAAAGGACACATATGAGGGTTGATCCATTAGTAAGGTTTCCATAAATCTTACAAATATACAGTACTGCCTATTCTGATTGAAATTTACATTGTTGGAAAGAAAAAACATTTCTCTACAGTAGGCGCCGCTTAATGTCATCATGGTTAATGTTATTATTCCCTTTATGTTATCAAAATCACGAAGTTCCGGAACACTTGTATGTTAACACGTTAAAAAAGTCGGATACTGTAATCAGCCTCTTCGTTTATTGTTATCACATTTTCATAAACTTTCAATTTTTTCCCTATTATTGTTCCTCAATTAACAGAAATACATAGGCAAACCCTGACGAGACTAACTTTCTGTGAAGCATTTTGTGGTTTTCAATAGCAGTTCAAAATTATTCTAGGAATGAAGCTACAGAAAGTTCGCCCCCAGTGACCACTGACTCCCCCTAAGAAAACTCTTTTGCACCTAAAAAAACTCAGTCCCTGGACATGGCATTGATGTAGGATCTCCATTGTTGCCATTGCTTTGTAAACTATTAAAGAATTGTGTCCAGATTGAAAACAAAGCGAAGTTAAATTAAAATTTAAACAATAAGCAAAACCATGCTGGAAAAGATAGAAAAGCTGAATGTGCTTTGAAACTGGTTTACGAATGTCAGGGAAAACGGTCATATTTTACTTCACCTATTACTATGTGATTAAAAATTGCATAACTTCGCTTTAACTTTTTATAATTCAGATATTTACATTCTGTTAATTTAATAATTTATAATTTGAAAGTGCATTCAGTTGAGTCACTGATTTTAATTTGAGGTTGCCAAAATAAATGCACCTTAATTGGAAAAAAAATCATTATTTTGTGTCTCCTGGATTCTTTTCGGTTATTGTTATCAAATTGTATTCGTCCCAAAGTGATCACATTAAGCGGCGCCTACTGTATTTTGATACATAATCAACATGTTTTTCTGTGCATTATTATCGACGGTGCCTTAACTTAAATATTGAGTGTCACAGAATTCCACCGTCAGAGTGGGACATGACAGTCAACAAACCACCTCCTTCTTTATTGCAGTTCAGAGCTTGAATCTAGTGATTGCCACTTGTTTCCTTAGTTTAAGGAACATTTTGAGGGCCAACATTTTCGAAGCGACAACGAAGTCAAAAAAGCGGTGTAACGCTTCATCAATGGGTTAGCGGTGGAATTCAGTGACACTCGATACAGAAGTTAGGGCATTGTCGAGAATCTAGTGATTACCACTTGTTTCCTTAGTTTAAGGAAGATTTTGATGGTCAACATTTTCGGAGTGACAATAAAGTCAAAAAAGCGGTGTATTGCTTCATCAACAGGTTAGCGGTGGAATTCAGTGACACTCAATACAGAAGTTAGGGCATTGTCGACAATAATGCACAGAAAAAGATGGCGATTATGTATCAAGAGAGAATTTTTTTCATTCCAACAATGTAAATTTCAATGAGAATAGACAGTGCTGTATATTTGTACAATTTTTGTGAACCTTACTTTAGGATCGACCCTCGTGTGATAAGACATTCATTTCAGAAATTTTAAGGAAAATATAAATGCTACTTCTAAAGCAGAAAATAATACTAGGATTATGTTGTATACAATTCAATAACAATCACTTCTAATGAAGTATTTAAAAAAGAAATGATTTTAACAAAATTGGAAGACAGTTCCAAAATTTGAAAGCATCCAGTCAAATTTTAAAAAGTTCTGGAACGTAAATAATTCTATTACTGTCCACTTAAAATATATAAAGAAATATATTTAAAATAAATCAGTCACATTAAATCAAATTAATTTATTATCATCTGATTTTTAAGACGCAATTTAGCGAGCTTGAAGAGAAGCTCTGGGGGAGAAACCGAAGCACCAGAGAGATAGAATCACCCTCGTTTGTAGAAATTAGAGTGTGTACCATTTTGCAAGAGTGGTGCCGACACTAGAGAGCTCGGTTCCTCTTCCATCTTGGAGCTGTCCTGTGGCACGATGGTGAAGAGGCTGATATGGAGGTGGGAGCAGATCTGGCGGCAGACAATCGTACTGTAGTGGAGGAGATTGCACGCTGAATACACCTGCGGAAAAAATTAAAAGTACGTAAGTGGAACAGATTTTCTCAAAAGAATTAAGAACAAAACTGCTTTAACATTCATGATACATTGGAACAACATGCAGATAACAAAAGTAAATACACAATGTAGTTAACGACAGGGCCGAAAGTTGCAAGAACTCTTAAGACGTAAGTTTTCAAAATAAAAAGACGCATGTCCCGAATTTAGTTTTTGGAAAAGTAAAAGGGTTTGAATACAGAACTTAATACGTTAAAAATAAAAGCTTATTTTGCACAAGTGTTCAAAAAAAGAAAATATAAATTAGCACACTGAGGAGTTGTGATGATTGCTGAAGAAATAAAACTCGATCATTATCTTACTTTATTCAAAAACTATTTATTTTTCATCATTAGGTACAGGTTTCCTTTGTAATACAATCCTATCGCACAAATTAAATAAAAAAGCAAACTTGGTAGGATTTTTCCCGATTGCACTCATACAATCATTATGTATTAGCTTTTGCCTCATGTCTTCTTCCATCACACAGTAGAACCTATAAATGAAATGCACCACCGGTTCAGTCATTCCATCTAAAGACTGCAGTTTCATGCTTATCAGCACTCATAAATAATATATAGGTAATAGGAGTGACTGAGCTGGAGGTGGAAAAACCTCTTAAGGAAGCCAAGAGTGCCAAACAAACTGGTAGCTAATAAAGAATTAGCACTGACCAGACGAGTGACCGAAACAATGGTTCAGTTCAACTCCAAGATTGAAGGCAAGATGGACAGAAGGCAAGGTAGATTGAAGGCAAGGAACTCAATGGGTGTTTTACGCTGGCTTTCGAATGGCGTTCGAACTGATTGGATTACTATTTCAAGTAGAAAGAACTATTTAATGCCGTTTTTGGATCCTTAAATTAAAATTCGAACGATTCGGTTCTTTTTTGGCATTTGACCCCCTCCCCCTACGTTCTTTCTTGGGTGCACGAGTACCTCCCTGCCAAATTTGGTTGATATCCAACGAAAACTGGATTTGTATAGGGAACATACATATATACACATATATATTTTGTTTTATTTATATAGATGAATGCAGGAGTTGTACACTTAATCAAAATAAAAAATAAACGTTTGGCTTACTTATAGTTACGCTCTTGCAATCCTAAATTGAAATTATCTAAGTGATTTTTTTTTTTTGAAAGTTGTAAATTTGATCTGGATAATCTGGATATCCAAATAAATAAACAAGGTTCTACTGCACTTGGGGGGGTGGGGGGGATCAGGGCTTGATAAAACAAAATTGCTAAGATTAAGTTTCCCCTCGGCCCAAAAATGACTGAAAACTGGGCTTCAAAACTGAGTTTCTGTTTTTAAGGAAAATTTTAAATAGACTGAAAACACCAGAACTAGTTCAATAAAATTTGGTCTAACTCTGTCGCAATTTTCTTTTATAGCAATTAATTCCATGATGCGATGAAATTGGTAACAACTAACCATCCTTATTCACTGAGAATTGCAGAGCAAACATGTCTAATGTATTGCATTCATATATGTCGGGGAGATAAATAAAACGGATAAACTTTTATCGGATATGCAACTTACAGAAATAATTTCTTGTAGCATTAGTAAGTTTTATTTCAATGTGCGAAAAATGTGCAGAAAATTTCCCTGCCCATAAAGTAGGGAGCACCGAAAGTAGTAAGTACTGGAAGGTAGATTTAAAGTTGTAAATTTAAAAATCAGGTTTCGGTGACCATGGACGGTTTCATACAGATACACATAAGACGAATAAATCCTTGAAGGAAAAGTATATTTAATAAATATTATTAAACAGTTTCTGATGAATATTATACTAGGTTGAGTCATAAATTTTTTGTATTTTCATCTACAAAAGTACTTTTTGACAGCGCCTATTCACGAGCCCCAGTTGGTGGAGGCGTTGATTGATGGTACTTTGGGAAGGACCAAGTTCTGCTGATAATGCTCGGGTGCTAGAACTTGGCTGGTGTCGGATAGCTTCCAGCAAAACTTCATTATCGACAACAGATGGCCACTCAGATCTTGGTTTCTCTTAAAGGGTCGTATCACCTTCTTTGAAACGCTTAAACAATGTTCTGAGCAGTGCGCTCATTCACAGAACTTGGACCATCAACATCATTAATTTCTTTTGCTGCTGCCAGGGCGGGATTTAGGGGAGGGCAGGTGGGGCTATTGCCCCGGGGCCTCCACAACAAAGGGGCCTAACAAAATTTTTAAAAAATATCCTAACTTTCACGAGTCGAAAATATCGGATATATACATATGTCTTTACTAATAATAAAGCTGAAAGTCTCTCTGTCCGGATCTCTCTCTGTCTGTCAGGATCTCTGTGACGTGCATAGCGCCTAGACCGTTCGGCCGATTTTCATGAATTTTGGCACAAAGTTAGTTTGTAGCGTGGGGGTGTGCACCTCAAAGCGATTTTTTGAAAATACGATGTGGTTCTTTTTCTATTCCAATTTTAAGAACAAAATTATCATAAGATGGACGAGTAAATTACGAAATTATCATAACGTGGAACCGTAACATGGGCACAAGCCAATTGGCAAGAAAATTCACCATACATTATTTGTAAATGTACAGGTGAACCAAAAGACCTTTTAATTTTCTGTTATGGGCAAAGCCATGCGGGTACCACTAGTATCAAAATATTCAGATACATATCAAAGTATCAGATATTTTCGAAAATATGATGATCATTCGAACCCTGATTAGGGGCCTCCACTCCTTCGTTGCCCCAGGGCCCCCATACTTCCAAATCCGGCCCTGGCTGCTGCCCTTGCGTTAAGACCTTTTTTCCAGTGGAAACGCAAAATAACACAAATCACTAGCTTATCCTCCACCATTTCAAGAGACTGCAACGTCTACACAGGAACGAGAAATCACAGCGACTGAATAAGGTCAAACTCCGTTCTACCATTTTAGATCAGCTGCGCAGGAACTGTAATTTGCATGCGTTACATTCAGGCCTGCCAATCCAGGACAGGGAAAATACGAAAAAACTTTTGACTCAAACTGGTACAAGTATTGTGTAGCATACTTACAAAACACAGCCACAGGACAATGTACTCATCAATGAAAGTGTTGAAATATTGATTCATGAACAACATGCCAGGCCCCACCAGCACAGAATCCAGATATTCAACTTCACTTTTTGTCATGTGAGCGATCTATGAGGAAAGTGAAAATTAAATAACAGCCATTTTATAAGTAATACAACTTGAAACTGAGCAGACTGCATGATTTACATGGGTGCAATCTGCCATGGGATTTACATCAGCTAAAGGAGATATTTTTCTACGAAGATTGGAATTCTTAAAGGTAAAGCATCCTCTTTTGCACATGCAGCACAACAGTATAGAAATTTTTTTTTTCTTTCTGCCATATCTTTTTGTTGAAACTAGTTATGAAAAAATAAATTGCTACAAATTGTTGTTTTACATGGTCATTACAGGACATTGGATTGCAATAGAACCTCATTATACTGTGTGAACTGGAGAACATATTTTCTACCTGTGTTATATAATACTAGCTGCATTGCCTGGCTTTGCATGGTCTATCTCAAAAATAAAAGTTATGTCAAGTGACACATGCTCAACAATCAAGCTTATTTACACCTCGAAACAAAAACAAAATTTTACTTAGTGATGGCCAAGAAAAAACAAAGTGGCAACCTTCTGAACGCTAATTTAAAATGAGATCGTGCAGACAATAATTTTTCCGATTTAAAATTTCTGCTGCATTTGGCTTAGCAGTGATTTGTCTTTTTTTTCCCGGTGATTTTAAAATTTTTTGAAATTAGAAAAAATGAAGGAACTCTATGGGTGTTTTTCGCGGGCTTTCGAATGGGACCTGAATCAAAGAAATCAGATGATCGGTTGAAAGAGCTATTTAATCCCATTTTCGGGCTTTAAAATTAAAATGGTTCAGTACTTTTTGTTTGAACCCCCCCCCTCCCCCGACGTTCCTTCTCGGGGGCCCAAGTACTTCTCTGCCAAATTTGGTCGAGATCCAACGTAAACTGTGGATTTGTATAGGACACATACACACTTATATTCTTTTTTTATTTATATAGATAGATAACCAGGGTATAATGAAACCTTATTTTTACCAATGTAAATGAATGACAGTAATACAACACAGTTCTGTACTGTACTGAACTAATATATGACACACTCAGAGCTAGTCAATCAAATCCATTTCGACTCCATTCGCTATAGCTCTGAACCAAACAGATTTTAGGAAAAAAATGAAGTTCATAAATGAAGCTTTCAGAGCTTAAGTGGATTAAATCGAAATGGAGGATCCACTTTATATGATGTATATATAGTTCTATATGCCTCATACATGTAGCACTATATATCATGCTTTTATCAGCATTTTCGCTTTTTCTTCTGCATTAACAATTATTAACTTTAATATTTTTTATCTTTCTCTTCAGAATCCTACACACAAAGAGAAATTTATACAAATAAATTATATTTCAATTGTTTCCTTTAAAGATCTTTTTAAAAAAAATCATATTTCATTTTGTTTTCCAACTTTTTTTCTGTTTTTTTGTTTACCTTTTAATGTTTTAATTGATCATCAGAATATTATGACTCTTTTAGTGAAAACAAAAGAGGAAATGGAATATGAACTGAAAAAACGAAAAGAAACAAAAAAACTAGAGACGTACCGAGTACTCGGTAACTACTCGGCCTATTCGGCCAATTTGCCGAGTACTCGGTACTCGGCCAAATTTTGATCAGATACTCGGCCAATACCGAGTAGTTGCAAAAAATTGAATATTGTCCGAGGCAGATATTAAAATTTATAAAAAAGCACAAGCATATATAATATTCTGCAATCATTTACAAGTAAATTTAAATTTTGAGAATAATAAAGTTTGTAATGCATCAATGGAATAAATCTTTTATTTTAATGTCCCCAAAGTAAATAAAACATATTTATTAAAAATTGTACAAAAAAACGTAAGTATAGAAAATATGGAATTTTTATATTAAAAATGGATTTTTGCTACAAGCAAAAATTAGTTATAAGAAATATAAAAATACCTTTGCTTAAAAAATAAAAGGAAATAAAACAACATTAAAAGCACACTGCAGACATGTGTTTTGGTATTACAAGGAATTCCTTTTTCAATGCACAAAATGTGAGCTCATGGTTTTAAAGGCATCTGACAAAAGTCAGATTTTTTTCTCGAATGTCTTTACATCTTTTAACTCACATTTTATGCACTGAAAAAGACGTTCCTTGTAACACAGAAACACCTATCTGCAGTATTCCTGCACATTTGTTTTATTTGCTTTTAAAAATTATTTAAGTTTGGCGGACTAGAACTATAATAGATTGGTATAATTTGTTTTAATTCCAACTTGATTAATCATACCTTTTATTTATTTATTTTTAATTTTAAAAATATTCTTTTTGTGAAATTTTTGACATAAACAAAATTTTTAAATAACGCATAATTAACTTTCAGCAGGAATTTAGTTTTAAAAACTATTATATGTACAAGGAGGTCTATATTACTATTCCAATAAGTTCAAAATTCATCACATGTGTGTTTGTGGTTCTTCTTAAAACATAATTGTTACTTGGTAACTCGGTACTCGGCCGAGTAATGAAAGACCGAGTACTCGGCACTCGGCTACTCGGCCAAAGTGCTACTCGGTACATCTCTAAAAAAAACATTTATAACTGAAAAGCAATTGCTGTAAAGCCTTTATTTTTGGAAGGCTTTAGTTTTTGCGAACTCATCGTAGTTGTGAAAATTTAAGCCCCACGAAATCCTTTTCTTTCTAACTTTGGTTACGCTCATTAAAAAGTCGCGACATTTTCAGCACACCAATTCACCAATACAGTCAAACCTCGGTATCGCGACACCCGGATTTTACGACACTCCGGATGTCACGTCATTTTTTCAAAGTCCCGAACTTATGCCATACAGTTTTTGTTGCATAATATATTCAGACATAATTGGTCTCGCCATTTAAACAACCCTCTATTGTCATCATAAATATATACGTATCAATTTTCTCATTGTTTGTCTCACTGTCCGGTAGATGGCGCCATGAGTAGACATCAACTGTGTTTTTTCTGTGGGATATAAGAAGTAAGATCACAGAGGGTTTGTGTGGTATTTGGTGTGTGGCTATCTTGTAACATGGTGCTTTCGTTTCCTCATGTCCGAATGGGTGTATTATATAGAATATTCACCTTACAGGTATGAAGTTAAATGTTCATCCATCCTGTTTTGCAACGTACATTGTAATTTCTTTAACTTACCAACTATTTTAGACTTTTAAACAGAAGCTTTTTATAGCAGAAGTATCTTTCCTTGTAATGTGTAATATTCACTCTGCTTAGTGTTAGACAGTATTAGAATATGTCAGATATCTTCGCTAATGGCGTTTGATATTCTGTACATAACAGTTTTAATGTTAAGTGGCTCCGGATTTTACGACATTTTTTTATGGGTAACTCCGGTTACGACGACACTTCAAGCTGAGCAGATAGGATCAAATACTTCTTTCTATTGAAAAATTTTCCTTAAAATAATGAAAACATCTGGAAATGTTTGCTGTAGGAACTTCGGACTCAGACAAGAGATTTGACCAGGCATGACACCTGAAAAATGGAGGGGGAGGAGTAGATAAGTTCTGAAAGGTACAGGTTTCAGACTTTGACAAGAGGGACAATAGAAAGGAATTCAAAGTGGGAGGATTGTAATTCTGGACGAGGGAAACAGCAGAAGAGAAAGACCTAGCTACCTTAAGCTAAGCTGTAGGTAGTCTCTACAAGCTTTTCCCATAAGAGAAAAAGAGATAAAAGCTCCTCATTACATATAAAAGGGATGCACAACTCTAAACTGGATAAAAGAATGAGGAAGGGTTTTTTTCACCTTTGAAAAATGGGGCTAGGCCGTCATAATCTAATCAAATTGCGGACAAAAGTGAAAAGTCTTGAATTAATTTTTTTCTTGCTGATAATTTCGTGGAAAGGCGGATTAAAAATGTTATTCGTGAAAGTTTAGCAAACACTTATTGGAAAGTATTGTAGAATTAAAAAAAAGAAAATAATAATAATGAGTGAAGTTTTTTTTAAAACTTTTTGTTATATTCACCAATAACTCAAATTTACATTAGTTGAATCTATTTAAAAGCATAAACACTATTAATTTCTTCCTTAAATCTAATTTTATTCCGAACCAATGTTTAATTATGAATTTCTAAACTATTCCGGTTATGACGTCGCTCCGGCTATGACGACACTTTGATGACAGTCCCAGAGTTGTTGTGATAACGAGGTTTGACTGTATCTTCATTTTTGCGAAAATAAGTGCTTTTGCAGTAACTTGATGCAAGATTTTCAAGCAAAAACTACTCACCACCAATTTATTGGTGACCTTGGAAGCCACCATTCCAAATGCTAAGATATAGAGGCAGGGGTGGTGCTCGTAGATGTTGGACACAGACTTCTGATAGATGACAAAGGCGGGCACCACCACCAGGGCCAGGGGGATGATTGGAGAAAAGATGCTCGAACCCTAGGATATCAATAACAAATGTCACACAAGTTTTCAGCTAAAAAAATTCTTTTAATGTATTACTTTTCGAACAGTTGAAATCATTTTTCACATGCACACATGAAGTATGTTTAGCTTAGCTTGAAGTTGGTAATTTTTGCAGAAAAAAATTAGCAACATAAGAAGCAAAAGTGGATGAAAAGGCAGAAATGAAAATCTGGAAATGAATAGGACAAATATAGGAAAAAAATGTTTTATTCCTGAATCAATTTAATTTTTTCAAAGTTGCTCTAAAAGACTGTTTGAAACACCAGGACATACATTTGCCCATTTCACTGCAATTTGTTCCTTATATAAATTGTTTTACTTCTCACTATGTTTATATTGACTTGTACTTTTGAATTCTAAAAAGACTTATATCATCCAAACAATGTATAATCTCATGCAAACTTTTTCCGATAAGTTAAAGCTAAAGTTGCGAAAATCATTAATGCAATGATACAAAATCATTTTCTTACTATTTTCGCTTAATATTTTGGAGAAAAAAAAATTTCAAAACCACCCAGTACTAAATCACAATTAACGTTGATATAAATCAAATTTCTAATAGTAACACATTGGGATCAGTATGAAGTGAAACCCCACCAAGTAAGGTATTCCTATAATTATAAAAGTAGACACATAGACTTATTAAATGTTCAGAGACTTAGATTTAAGACTTAACAGTATAATGCCAAATAAATTTGTTCAATAAATTAGGATAAGCAACAGCATGCAATGATATATACTTACATCACTGTTAATAGTACTTTTCCATTAAGAGTAGGACAACACCATATGCTTTTTGCACTACAATATTATAATTTGTTTTTTTCCTTCCCCACATCCTTGATGCAAGTGCATGTTTTACAAAACTTAGCATCAATAGCACTTACTTTCTGGCTAGACATTAGACGCTCGTTTCATCTTCTAAGTTTTTTTTTTTTTTCTTATACATGTTTTAAGTTTGATTTCTCGTTTCACTGCGCTTTCTTCGGTATTTTACACTTTTCCTGAAAATGCGTAGATGGTGACGGTTATGCTGACGTGCTAAGCACAAATTAAGTATCTGCTGTGGAGTTCTAAATGCGAAATTCATGAATAAAGCTTTACAACTTATTTCTTTGATTTGTGGCTTAACTTATTGTTCAACTTACTGTCGTCTTTTCGTAAATAATTGGTCTAACCCGAGTGCATATTTTTAAAAAACTTCTTTACTTAAAATTAATAAATGTAGTTACCACCAAGGGCGCCCATATGCAAAATTTTAAGGGGGGGGGGCTCATATATTTTCTCCATGGTTTAGCAAGATATTTTCCCTGTAGAAACTGATTTCAGTAGATTAGAGTTAATTAAAATTTGACATTTTTAATAACTTATTAATTGTTGGAGAAAAAATGTTTTTACATTTTTGAAAAGAAAAAAATACTAAAAGAAAGGAAGTTTCAAAGGGGGGGGGCTTGAACCCCCCTTCCTCCCATATGGGCACCCTGGGTTATGACAAATTTTCTCTGCAATAACATATTTACGAGTATATACTATGTATATACTAGTAAAGCTTACGTTCAACGACCTCGACTGTTGGCGACCGGTCGATTGTTCACATGACAGCTAATGATGTCAGCGGTTACAAACCGGTTGCTCACCAACCAATGTTTCATCGAACGGCTTCAGTTGATCACGGGTTACCTGCGCAGACATGGCGCAGATGAATAACACACAGGTGAAAAATACTTATAATTGGACAAAAATGTCACCCGGTTCAATCAACCAGCTTAACTTGCTGTCGACCGGTAGATCATGTTGGCATAAAATATTATTTAATTTTATTTATTCTCGGTCCACAGCCGATAATTTAAAGAAAATAATTTTAAAGTTAATTGTTACCTACTTTAATAAGCCTAGTCTGGTAAAAGTATAATTCAACTAGTTGGTGCTAACACTTCAATCGACATTTCCCCCACGCCATAATTAATGGCGACTGTTTACTAAGTACATCGAAGATTGCATGTCTCGATGTGTCAATTCGGAAAAGTTGAGTTGTCACTTGAATGATTTGAATTAATTCCACTTGTTTAAGACCGCACATACCATGGAGGGAGTATGAAAATTTGCGGCAGTGGAATAAACAAATGAGTTGTAATTGAAGTTAGTATTGTGACGTCATCAAGGCATGCAATCTCATTGGCCGATGGAATATATATATTGAGGTGAGTGGCAACACTCTCTCTCTCTTCTCATCGATCCCCAGTTTTGTTTTGATTGTGAGGCCTAGTCCGGCTCACGTGAGAGGGGTTTTTCCCTCGCTATGCTAGCGGGATTTAGTGGCGTGTAACCAGTGATGAATTAATCACCTTGTTTTTCAAGTTTTGGAATTCCAAGTCCTGGAAATGAAATGAGTCCAGGTGAAGAAGTACTTGTTTTGTGTACGGCAAATTGATATTGCCAGGGAAGTGTGTTCCATAAGTTCTGCTGGATAAGTTCGCCGAATCTTCGAGTCTTCCATGTGGTTTACCTGTCAAGTGTGTTCCTGAAGTTTAATCCGGACGACTTTGTGTGTTCCTGGAATTGACAACTTAGGACTGACCAGTGACTTCATCGACAGATTGGCGACATTTTATCCTTTATTATATGGAACTCATTTTGTTGTGATATTTTGGGGGTGTTCTTTTTACAGGGATGTTTTGCTATATTTACTAGTCATATTTAATAAATGAATTTTTTCTGAAACATGCTTTTTGCTTGTCTCCAACTTGACATTTCACGGCCATTTAATGTTGGCTTAGTTTAAATTTCTCAAACATAATATTGGATTTTTAAACTTAATTCTAATCATGCCAACAGATCAACCAGTGAGGCTCACAGAACGACATCAGTAGCAAGCAGTTAAAAGGTCGATCTCATAGAACGCTGGCATACCTTCTCACCAATTGACCAGTCGAGGTCGGCGAACGCACCCAAAATGTGCGAAGGCATTCAACAGTTTATATGGGTGTGACATTAATGAAAAAGCATAGACTAATAATAAGAGTAGACCGAGCTATGGCAACCCTTTTGCTGCTCATAAACCAAACCATGTGACTGGTGGATATCCTAGCAACAGCGGGCGTTAATCATAGCAGACGATCAACGCCAGCGCGAAATAAAATAAATAGAATTGATGGAACACGGAAGAATGATCTTTTATGGAGTCCGATTTGTAAATTTGTTATTCTAAGTTGTAAATATTTTGTTAATATAGTGAGTTTTTCGTTTAGATACTATTGTGCATTTTCTTTAGTCAATTTCAATAACTCTCTAAGCAATAAAAGATGCAAGCGACCAAGAAGAATCAGCAAACGGTAAGATTTTTACCTACAGTTTCAATTTAAGATACCGATTAGTACATTTTTGCGTTAACGCAAAACGTTTACGCCATTTCGTTCACGCCAACGCTGACAGCTCCAAATGAAATAAAAGTTACCGAAAACTGATCAAAAACTATTACTAATGTCAAAATAATGCATAACTAAAAGAAAAACAGTTAAATCTCTGCACCTGGAAGTTTTTTTTAATGAAAACACATTGTCTTAAAATACATGTCGAGTGCCAAACTATAGATAATGCTGCCATCTAGCAACCATGCTGCCAAAGTCTTCGCCAAGCCCTTCCACTAGTCACATGATACATCTATGAACCAATTTTCTTTATCAGCAAGAATGAGAAAGCTCGGTCTACTCTTATTATTAGTCTATGTGAAAAAGCTCTATAAACTCTACAACATGCATATTGGAGTGTTTTCAAGGTTACAGGGAAGGGAAGGGATCAGGGAAACATAAGGAGGAAGGACTCACTGCCACGGAAGATCCGTTCTTCCCGCTTCCGCCAGACAAGATGGACGTTAGGTAGCCGTAGCAGAGCATCAGGCTCACCAGGAAAGCGATAGTAATGGGGACCAGGCGTAGCTCTGCAGGCATGCCTGGTAGCTGGACGCAAGAGAGAGATGAGGGCCAGATCGAAAGGGCCAGACAACAAATGCAACCCTGCTGCATTTTACTTTCAGTAGAATTTCAAAATTTTATACATCGCGGAACTGGATCAGGAGCCAATCCAGGATTTTTTTCTTGCTACCTATTTTTGTGAAAGTGTATTTCATCATTCTATTTTTGTGAAAGGTTTTTTTTTTTATCAGCATTGTTTTTGTGGCATCCTGATTTTGTGCCCTAAACTTTTAGAGGCATCCTAATTTTTATAAAAGAGAAGTAGAACAAGTGGAATTTCAGTTTGAAAAGTGTAAATGTCATCTAGTATTATTTTTAACAGGTTTTGTTTTTTGGGAAGGGGGGGGGGGGGAAAGCTAAAAACTCAAGAAGTACCAAAAATACCATCATAATGTCAGCTTAATAGGCTATGTACTGTGTACAATATTGGAAATTGTGAGAAAAACGGTTCCCCAAAACATGTTAAAAGATTGCGATAATATTGCATAAAATACACTTTCGCGAAAAACAGCTAAAAATTAGTTAAAATACCACAAAAAGGTTGCTATTTAAGCGATTCTTCATATAAACCTGCTTAGAATTTTATGATTAAATTTTGTTTTAAACAGAAAAACAAATTTTATATTTTAAAATGCAAATTTTTGTGAAATTTTCGATATTTTTGCGAAGCTACTGATCTTATTACTTGATTTTTGTGAAAGTACCTATTTCAAAACAAGACTTTTGTGAAGGTACCGAAAAAACGGTAGCAAAATCAGCCTGTATTGGGCTCTGTGGATGTACCACCAGTATCGGGTCCCGAGGAGTTTTATTTTAAAATCCTATTCTGCACCCACTTGCTAAGCTTAGTGTCACTGACTTCTTTAGCGCCTACTTCTGCTTTGAGCGATTCCACCAAAACATGAGTGACATGTGACATTTTGACACATTTGCACTTCCTTTTACATAGTAAAGGAAGTATTGTATTTGCGAAAAAATTTGCACTTGAAAATCTACCTTAATTTCTATTTTGCTCACCCCGAATGAATATTGAGTTTTTTTTTCTCAACCCAACTACATGTGGATACATGCCTAAGAACGTATAGACATCCGAAATATCCATTTTGATGATCCCCGAGTTAATTACAATGAGTTTTCTCATGACATCCGTATGTATGTGCGTATGTATCTCACATAACTCAAGAACAGTAAGTCCCAGAAAGTTGAAATTTAGTATGTAGACTCCAAGTGGGGTCTAGTTAAGCACTCCCCTTTTTGGCTGCATTCAGGTGTTCCAAAGGGGGTCTTTTACACCTTTTGGGGGGAAAATCATTGTTAATTTTGATGCAAACTCAAGTGGTGTTATAATTTGGCAACCACTTGGCAATACATCAGCAAGCTTTTGGTCGCCAAGTTTTTTCACCAACTTGTCGACAAATCTAGCGAGTTTTTTTTTTTTAAATCTGGTTGCAATTTGGCGGACATTTTAGAGGCGATATTTAGAGAGTGAACCATTGAATTACACTGAAATTGCCAATATTGGAAAAATTAATCTATATAAAACATTTTTTTTTGCTTTGTTTCACAACAAACTTGGGGGGGGGGGGGAATATTTAAAGTGTTTCTTTGCTTACTCCAAGGCACTATGATCGTTGAATTGACATAAAAAGAAGTCATGTGATGCACAGCTTGTTTTCTTTCCAAAGTTCTTTTTCATGAGCTCAGCATTGAAAAAAATCAAGCATCGGTTAGTATTATCTTGTCTGACATACATAAAACAGTTACTTGCACAATATAATTACTCGTAAGTTTTTTATAATTAATTATCAATTTCATAAAGCTTGTAACCTGTGTGACAACTTAAATCTCAAACTGTCATGCACGTTACAAGTTTTAAAAAATTAACAAATAATTAGAAAAATCTGAGAATAATTACATTGTGCATGCAAGAAGAGTACGTAAAATAAGATAATATGAAACAATGCTTTATTCAGTAAATTACCGCCCATTAGCCTGGGCTAAAGCAGAAATACGTGAAATACACCGCCAGCTCAGTCATTTCCAGCCGAGGACTGCAGTTTCGTGCTTATTAGCACTCATCAGCCCGGCATAGGAAAAAACTACTGAATATACCTTGCCTCGCGTTCAATCTTCGAGTTGAACCGAACCATTGCTTCGGTCACTCGTCTGGTCTGCTGATTCTATATTAGCTACCAGTTTGTTTCGCACTCTTGGCTACCTTAAGAGGTTTTCCATCTCTAGCTCAGTCACTTTCCTATGATAGGCTGATGAGTGCTAATAAGCACGAAACTGCAGTCCTCGGCTGGAATTGACTGAGCTGGCGGTGTATTTCACGTAATGCTTTATTATTTTATGCTGAGCTAATGAAAAAGAACTTTGGAAAGAAAAATATTGTAAAAATGTCACATGTTACGGTGGAATTGCCCTATTCAAACTAAGTATGTTCCAGTAAACAAATAAACTCTTGCCGTATTACTCCGTATTATCCGGCATGCCGGAAAAAAGTGAGGTTTACCAGCATACCGGGAAGTTTCGAGTTTTACGGCATGCCGGAAAAAAGTGAGGTTGACCAGCATGCCAGGAAATTTTGAGTTTTACGGCATGCCATATAACTGGAGGTTTATTTTGCAACAAAACAAAAGCAAATTTCCCCATTCAGTTCTAATTGTGTATTGCATATAATGTGTTTGTTATTTATGGTAGGTCATAAAAAACGGATTTAATTATATGCCAATAAAAAATCAATTTAGAAGCAATCATCGTTGCTGCGATTTGTACATAATTTTTTTTAAATAAATTTTTTTTTTTGGGTTCCTTTTAGAGAGGTGAGTTTAATTTTTATTTATTGAATAGCTATGGTAAATTCCTTAGCACTGGCTTAGGGGCAGGAACTTACTGCTTAAATGTTTGCTTAGTTTTAATTTCATTTGTATAAAATTATTTGTTGTTTAATAATATTTTTCTTGTTAAAATAACAAATATCATTGTTAGTTAATATTTTTACAAAATTAAACTGTTTATTAATACTAATAGGATATGAAGAGAACTTATTATTTTTTAAGCTGAACATATATTTTTTATAGCAGTATTTTTTTTCCTAACCTCGATTTTTCTGGCATGCCAGAAAGGACCAGGCAAGTGTTATTGAAAATCTGGTGACCCCCGAATTTTGCAGCATGCTGGATAATGCGGGGTAATAGGGCGATAGTATTTATCTCCTCCGTCTTATCACCACTAACAAAAAATGCCATCAAGGTAAATAAAGTTATTAGCATCAGCTAATTTTCTTGGTAATTGATGACGGTACTGAAAATGGGGTATTTCATTGGCAGATTCATCTTATTCATTGCTTACAGTCAAATGAAAATAGTATTTTCTAAAAATAAAAAAATTGAAAATGATATGCATGTCCATCTGGAAGTGTTGCTACTTTATTTTTACAGTAGAAAATTACTGATTATGCTGATGAATTCCTTAAATATTGTGTTTTATGTGAGATTATCAACTTAGAATTCAAATCTTTCTCCATCTGATTTAGAACACTATAATTTCAGTATTGTTCCTCCAGGAGACACTCAATTTTCTCAAAAAGAAAAATTAAGATTTTTTTTTTTTAAGCTTGCACTTTTCTATTTGTTTTGAACTAATTGGTATGAAAATTTTAAAAAATTATTTTTTAAAGTAGGTATTGGGGCTGAGAAGGTAAAATTGGTAAGAAACTTTAAACCTTTTAAAATAATTTTTCTTTAAACCATTTTAAAGCATCTATCACAGATAGGAAAATGATACAATAAAGGAATTCGGGAATCTAGCAAAATTGGTTTTATGCAAACCTATGCTAAAATTATTTTGTAGAGGTTGTTTACTTTTTGTTATATTAGTTTTTCTATAAAGTCCATTTTGCAATATTGAATGCCGCGATGAGGTTATTCTTCTAATCATTGGTATTGTGCAAAGTCTATAACTTACTATTGGGAAGTGTTTATTTTTTCAATCGTGTATTTCGGAAATTGTCTACCTCTTCAGTAAAGGGTCTATTTTGCAATCTCAGAAACAATTTTATCATCAGATAAAGCTGTTTCAGATTCTCTTTTAGCTCCTGAATTGTATTTAAAGATTACTGGTGGTACATGTGCTAAAAATTTATGGTTATGCTTATGGTTTTAAAAACATTGATGAATTCGACATGGGTTCTTTTCTGTAAAATGCAGCAGAGCATTTGTTGTTCTGAGATGAAGATAAAGGAAAAACTATGTCAGGTATTAGAAAGTAAAATGATTAAGCACATGAACTTCCAGGATTTCATTTCAAACATCAAAGCTACTAGAATATCAATAGTGCATTAGTGTTTGCTTGAACAACATTATCAGTTATGGAATGAATTTTTAAAATGTATGATCATGACCTTGCTTGGCATGACCAAGTGCGAAACATTAGTCGTCTCACTGATCTTGGAACAACTTCTACATTTGAATTCCTTAATCTTGCACATGTACTCACCACTCTCATTGAGTGGCCTAGCAAGAAATTTCTCATGGGGGTGGGTCATATGAAATTTTTTGAAATTAAAAGGCCAAAAAGTGGCCTTTTTTTTGAGCCTTTGCACGTGTGATCATACTTATAATTTTGAGTTTCGGGGGGGGGGGGGGGGAGTGACCCTCCTATCCCCCTTGCTACACCACTGCTCTCATTTACTACACACTAACTACATCATTGCAGTCTAGCATTTGTGGTAAAATAGCATGCTCATAATACTTTTTCTGGGCTGGGCACTGAATTTTTGAGCACTGCCAATCTTGCCAGAATGAAAGGGAAATTGTCCAAAAGCTGCCAATTGAGCTAAAATTTCAAGTCTCAAAATATTCCTCATCATTGGCTGCCTACTTGAACTTCAAATGATTTTATTGAATAAATGCAAAAAATGTTACGCAATACATTTGTATAACAGCAGTGCCCAGACTTATTTCAATGTACTGCAAACTGTAACATTTTATCCATTTCAGCCTTTGCCTGAAATTTTAAGCGTCAATCATGAAATTCAGCTCTACTAATGTATGTCAGAGTTTTTTCATTGATTTCATTGGCTGCTGCAAAACCATAACAGGATTTTTATAATATGGTAAAATATTATCCGCAGACTCTTTGTCAAGTTGAAATGGAAGTTCAGAAGAGAACATTACATAACATAAATGTTCAATCGCTTATTACTGTTTCGAATGCCATGGGGAGTTTATATGGTCACAAGACGACATTTTAATACTAAACTATGAAATCCTGGATATTCAAGACAAAGAAAAGGCATGAATGCTGCACTACAGCTTGAAGTGCAGCTTAGGAGTAATACAAGCATAAGATTAGTAATGACTTCTTGAAAATTGTTAGCCCCAAGGACTAGGTTGAACCTTAGACATCAAAGATTTAAATTAAAAGAACACAAGCATAAATAACAATTCAAGATATACCTGCTTTAAATTTCAGAACAAAAACTACTTGTTGTCAAGCATCAACACTGCATTTGTTTATGATCGACATTTAAAACCAATTGACAAAAATATGAAAATAACAGGAAACTTATTTCTCTATACACTAATTCTTAATACATTTTAAATATATTAATTCTGATCAAAAATCATCAACACATTCAGTGCCCAAATGTCTATTAATTCACTCTGGTCCATTATGTTTACTGCTCATGAGACAACATTTACACCAACTGTTAGCCAGGACAGACACGCCCACATTACATTCTGCTATGTATGCACACAGGGAAAATATGATTTGATGCACCCCTACACATAATGTTGCAATCAATATTATAAAAACACTAATTGACTTTAAGTTTCCAAATCAATAATAGCTCATGAAATTTTAGGACAAGTTACTACTTTATGTTTTTGTCTGTGAGTGTTCATGTGCTCAACCAGAGCTTGCAGTTCTCAACTGCATCAGTGTAACATCCAGGGTATTTGCTAAAGTTTTCAAATCCATGGCTTTCCATGATTTCAGCTAGTAACTTTCCATGGCTCACAGGATGCAATGTTTTCAGGAGGAAAAAAAACACATTTTTCGCAAGAAATATCTATATATGTGCTTTGTGAAAATTAAATTGCAACTGCCTCAGAAAACATGCTTTACAAAATTCAAGTTAAAGCAAAAAGTAACAAGCTGAGCTACGATTATAACTAAAAAACAATTAATTCGAAATGATTTGATTTTCATATTCTATTACTACAATATTATCATTAGTCAACTTTTTAAGACAATATTCTTTTTTAAAATTATCAAAAATGTAAGATAAACACTGCTGAACATAACTAATGATAATTGTTGCAAGTGGTATTAGCTTGAATCAAATCAGATGCAAATGGAAAACAAAAAAGAAAAAGTGTATATGGAAAAATGACCAGGGCACAAGTTAAAATAAAGGAAGGGATAAAAATAATGGTAATCACAAAATTAATGTTATCCATGCGATAGAATCACTTAGAAAACAAAATCAAGCGAATTTTATAGAAAGTGATGCAATCGGATTTTGAAATACTTAAAAAATTTTACTTTACACATAACAGAGTAAAAAAAAAAAGCTAAAATGCGTAACTTTACGACTGATAGGTAAAACCTAGTTCCTACCCAATATTTAGTATGTCCAAGAATTGAAAATCTGCGACTAATTTTCAGTTTCCATGTTTTTTGAGCATTTTTTGTTGAAAATCATGAACTTTAATGACTTTCAAGGTGTGCAGATACCCTAAACAACTGAAAGGCAACACGATGAGAGGCATTCACTTACTGCAATTGTGGATCCGTTTTTCCCTGCCCCTCCAGTAAATATAGATGTGATATTAGAATAAAATGCAAAAGAAGCTGCCACTATTCCAACAAACACGGGAAGTAATTTTACTTCTATGTACACTGAAGCTATCTAAATGAGAAACAAAAATGTTCACATCAAAGAAAAATCATGCAAACATAAAAAAAATAATAAAATAAAATAATAGAAACTAATATAATTTTTATGTTTAACAAATCAAAATCATGCAATGATACACATGCTGTAATAATTATAAATAAAACTACAAAGAGAAAAATAATTCTTCTGAAGATCATTTACTATGTATTTTCAATCAGTCCTCTGCAGTCTTTGGCCTTTGGATTGTTGCAGGACCATTCAAAATTTCAAGTGACTTACTTGAATTTCAAAAATAAAGTACAATACATGAAGAGAGGTTTTAAAAAATAAATATGAATCAGCTGAAGAATAAAAAACTAATAACAATAATATTCTCCTTTGATAATAAAGTAGCAGAAATGAACATGCACTTTTATTTAAAAATAAACATACTAAAAATTCATCAAAAAAATTTCAATGAAAAATCAGTAACTTAAAACACCTTCCTACATACATCATGCATTCTGGTTGATTCTGATCTACAGGTGGTCGATGCCAAGGGGTGTAGTGGAGCCAGAACGCCGTTCTGGTACATCCTAACAACGTAGAATGTTGCTGAGACACAATATTTCAAATTTGGAGCTTGTGCTTTTATTTCAGAAATTCAAAGTAAAATAACTGCCATATTACCCCACATTAGCCGGCATGCCAAAAATAAGTGAGGTGGACCAACATGTAGGGAAGATTCTAATTTTCTGGCACGCTGTATAATGTGGGGTTTCTTTTGTAGTTTTTTTTTTTTTTTTTTGAGCAATCACGATTGCTTATTGCTTTCATTTGACTGTTTTTGGTGTTCCTATCATTTTATTTTCCCACCAGCACCCTCTGCAGCACCACCGTCAACTGGCTCCTCACGATGCTGCTCCTATAGCGAAAGCCGTCTCCAGGTTGCATCCATGTCCTACACACACGCGCATACATACACAACTACACACACGCATGCACTCACACACACACATACACACAGCTACCCACACATTCATGCCTGCACACAGACACAAATACATATGCCTACACACACATACACATACCCCCCCCCACACACATACATTCATACACACAACTACCCACACAATTATGCCAGCACACAGACACAAACAAACATGCCTACACACACATACCCCCTACACACAAACACACCCTCGTGATTGCAAAAAACATAATTTGAATTCAAGATGTCAAAATTCAAATTATTTTTTTTTCTTCACTTTCTACAGTGTTTTTTTTCCTCTATCAAGGTCATAAGTTCCTTTTGAGGGGAATAAATGCAGCCTTTTTTTTCAGTTGCCATATCATTCCATATTAAAAATAGCCAAACAGATATTAAATAATAATACACTGTTATTCAACTATGCCTTATTGAAAAAAATATTTTATTTCCTCAATATAAATTAGATTAGATTTATTTCATAGTGATGAGTTTATTTATTGAATAGCTATACTTCTTGTGCATTTTTAAAACATTTAAATTTTGACTATTTCGTTTTAATTATTTTTTTTTTTACAAAATTATACGAGGTCAAATCAAAAAGTCTTTGCGCCTATTTTTTTTTAAAGCCAAAATACAGCTGTGAACACAAAGCAAACACATACATTCCCAGCAGTGACAGTTCCTTGAACCGTACCAGCCGTATTTGCTTTTTCTGTGAAGAGCAGAGACGCTTTCAGTCATTAAAGATGACGGTTGTTCTTCAGACGTCCACTGCTTATGAGCAGCGAAGTGTTATTCATTTTGTACGGAGCAAGGGACAAAAGCCCATAGCGAGTCACAGGGAAATGCACCTACAATTCAGACCTTGTAGTCGGGGTTCGCAAAAACCCGGGTTTTTTTAAAAAAGCCCATGGACCCAGGGTTTTTTGGGTTTTTTTAAATAAAACCCAAAAAAACCAACTAAAGTTGGGTTTTTTAAAAGAAATGTGGATTTTTTTTTTGTCATTTTTTAGGGAAAATGTGGAGTACTTGTAGCATAGTGTAGCGTAAGTATATGGACAAAGTGCAAAAATTGTCTTCGGGGAAAAAAAACTGGAAAACTAGTTAAAATTCAGCGTTTCCTGAAGAAAAGTATAAAAGACCACGAAACCCAAGAATAGTGAAGTTTCAGATTTTTTAGTTTCCACGACTACCAACAGTTAAGGCAAAGTTACTTTTCAAGTGATAAAATCTATTGTTCGTTTTTAATTACAACGTTTTTTTTTTTTGCACTTTACCTTATTGTATTTCATTTTGTTATGCAAAACTACTGTAGAACCTCAAGTAGTTTAAATCCCTTTTTACTGAATTCCAGCTTAATCAAGACATTTCTTTGAATTTTATGCTGCCTGTTTTTCTATTTCTGTGTACAGAGTTAGAAATATTCAACTTTTTCGTAAGATAATGAAAATACTGTACCTGTTCTGTCGACCGTTTAAAAAATCTGTTTATTTCTAAAAAATATACCTTGTGTTTATTCGAGATTTGTGATGTGTTGGTTAGCAGAAAATAATTCACATGAAAGCCTTTTAACTAGATTAGTTTCCTCTGTACACATATTGAGAAAATCAGACGTGACAGGACTTGATCGAGATAATTTGAGTTATTTATTGACCAGTTAAAGAAAAAAGTTAAATACATTTATTTAAAATCTTTGAAGTATTTTTTTAATGCCGTTAAGAGTTAAGAAATACTATTAAAGTTCAAAATTCATTTTTTATGTTCATTGTCTGCGGTGAAGAACAAATAAGAAAGAAGTTTAAATTGTGAAAGTATTTAAATTAAGTATTTTTAAAAAAAAATTCTCAGAAAATTTAAAAAAACCCAAAAGTGGGCTAAATAATGGGTTTTTTTAAATGGGTTTTTTCAAAAAACCCATTGGGTCCAATTCGGCCAACCCTGCTTGTAGTACTGATTTTCAATCCACTGAAGAAGTTTCTGGCAGGACAGAGATTCACATATGACGAAGAAGCCAAGAACGAGGTCCCACGGTGCATGGTTCCACAGGCAGCCGGAAGAGTTCTGCCACAGGGGGAGCTCTAACTCAGTCCCACGATGGGACCAATGTCTGAACCGGTGAGGTGACTATGTGGAGAAATAGTGTAAGTGACATACTGTTTGACCATGGATTGTATGTAATTTGGCAATCTGCCAAGTAAACATGATTCCACCTGAATGGATCTAGCAGGGAAGAAGGGAAAATAACGATGGGATTTTGGTGCAGAGGTTTTATAATGTCACTGGTGCCTTATTCATTTATTGCATTCTCTAAAATAAAATAAGGGGAAACAAAAATAGTTTCCATGGAAACACCAAAAAGAAAATAAAATATTTTCATTTCATTCAGGAACCTAAAAGCAAAATGGTAAGCTCAAAACTTTGTTGTAAATAAATAAATCAATTAGTTTTTGCCGTGAGAATATAGATCGAATATACTTTAGATTTAAAAAATGTTGCTGTGAGCAAATTTTCATTTTTACAAAACTAAGGCTAAATAATAGAGGGGCAAAAGTGCACATCTGAAACAAATCAATTAACAGCATCCCTATAAACTAATAGATGTGTCCATTTCCACCTATAACCGGACATTAGCCTTCCCATGTAATCGATGGTCAAACAGCAGTTTACTACGTATATTTGTAAATACCTGTAGGTATCTTTTTCTGGCAAATAAAAAATAGGCGCAAAGACTTTTTGATTTGCCCTCGTACATAATCCATTATATTTTTATCATTAATTTACATTTTAACGAAATTAAACTGTTTGTTAATGTTAAAACTGGGTGGCCTCACAGCCTACTGTGCCCATCTCTGTCTTCATGACCTAGGGCTCTCTGTTACAAGGCATATGTTCTGGAAAGGTAATCAGCCAAATGCGGAACCCAACTGTTTAGTTTCCAAGCATTCTAGGTACTCATTTTATCAATCTACTGAAAGGATGAAAGGCTGAGTTTATTAACACTAATAAGATAAGTTTTAGAACTTGTATTATTTTTAAAGTTAAACATACAATTAAAATGTTGAATTAAGTATATTTTTCTCACATGCTAGAAAAGGGTTATTAAAAAACTGGTGAACCCCGAGCATGTTGGCTAATGTTGCGTAACATGGTAATATTTTAGGACTATTATATCAACTTAACACATGAGGCTTTTTTTTAAAAAAATAGATGCTTTAGGAAAATTAGAATAATTCTCAAACTCCTACAAATCTCTCTCTCTCTCTCTCTTTTATTTTCTTTAGTTCTGTGCTCGATTTTTTTTTTGGGGGGGGGGGGGTGTTAGTAATATAGGAGAGTGTGTTCCCCAATGAGACATTGTAAATTTAAAAATAAATACAATTCTGACAGCTACTGCCACCTAGGAAGAGTAAACATAACCAAAATGCTTCCTACAATTCCTAGTTCCATGCTGTTCTACGCTTTTGTTTTGTAGAAAAAAAATTAGTTACTGTTTGGACACACTGAAAGTTATTTGGATAATTTCTTGCATCTATCATAATCTTGAAAAACTTTAACAATTAAGATAAGTGTTGTAGTTTATGTTGCTACTGACACTTTAATCTTCTATTATTCAGCTACATTATTTTTAACTCATGGTTTATTTTAATGATATAAAGCAAAAATCTTTACTTTGTTGTTTGGGCCACAATGAGACGTCTCATTGTGGCACAAGCAGCAGTAAGCAAGTGTAGAATACTTATCTACTTCTTGCTTTAGTTTACAAAAAAGAAATTTAACAATAAAAAATAGGCTTGATTTAAAAATATTTATATTTTAACTAATTATTACAAGTAAACTTTTTATTTTACTACACAGCTTTGTAGAAACAAAACTAGAAACCAGTTAGGTGTTGATAAGGTTGCCAAACATGGTACTTATTTCAAAGCACTTTATAATTAACATGTTTAAAATAATTATATAAGTTAATTATCAATTAATATTTGGCACTTATTGTTTTATTCTTTTCCTGTTTTTTTTTAAATCCAAATGATTTTTTTTCCTTTTGCTTACTGTAATTAAAATTGTTTTGTATGTAAGAAAAAAAAGTTTTAAGCATTTAAAGTATGCTTTAAGCAAAAATAATATGTTTCTTTGAAACCCTGGGCCTGAGTCAGGGGATAGTCTTTTATTACTCTGGTTGTAAATAAAAAAATAAAATATTTTAATTTTCTTTTCTCTGAACCGAATTAAGTTTCTTTAGTAAACTAGCTAAAGGTACTTATTTTACAAACTTTAGGTAAAAATAGTGATTATTCAGCTGTCCCATTGTGGCCCTACTTAATGTCTTATAACTATTTTTTCTGACATTAAATGAGCTAAATTTGATGCAATATACTATAATTTGATACCTTTAATATAATGAAGTGTGTTTCTGTGCTTTAGAACTCATCAATATACGAAAAATGAAAAATGTGTGTTTTTTGTCTCATTGTGGCACACCCTCCCTTATTTGGAGGTCTAATGATTCACAATTTACAGCTGATTATGCACCTGTAACTTAAAACCATGATAATACTGGTCCTTTAAAAAGTTAAGACCGCAAACCATAATATGTCAAGAAATCAATGAAGTTGTGCAATAAAAAAAGACAGGTGTATATTCAAAGTTAGCATACTCACCCTAGTTGCCCAAATGGGTGGTCCAAACAAAGCTGATATCAAGTGAATTAACATAACTGTATACTGAGCTTCTGTTACATCAAACCTTTAATTAATAATCAAAATAATTATTGAAACTAAAAGTAAACAAGCAAGTTTAAACAATTTTAACATGGTAATAGTAATATAGTACAGGGTTCATACTCAATTTCAGAAATAAAATGAAGGAGTTTTGGAGGAGTTTTGAAGGAGTAAAATGAGATTCTGAAGGAGTACTAATGGGCTGTCCTTAAATGATGTCACACTTTTTTTTCAACATGTTTGACCCTCTTCCCCTTTGTCATAAAGTATCACACTTTATCTTCCTACTCCTCTTGTCACGTCATATTTTTATAAACATATTGTTATAATAACTAGATGTTACTTTTTGTCACCTTCTCTCTTCCCCTTGTCACAATTTCACGAACCCGTCTCCCCCTCAAGTCATGACATCACTTGTGGAAGACTCAATATCATAACTGCGATTTGCTAAACAATTGTTTTTTTAACACAATCACTTATAGTACATCTGCTTATATATTTTTAAATATTTAAATAATAATTAGACAAACTGACTGTTTGTAGCTGAGAATGGAGTGGATGGAAAAACAATAATCATAATACTTGAAAAAATAGCCAAGCACCATTTAAGCATGGTTTACTTCATTTATGAAATGTCTTAGTCAACTAATAATATTTTCACCTTCAACTTTTATAACTTTGATGCTCTATTTGTCAATCACATCTTTATGAAAAAAATAAAATAAATATATGAAATTACTTCGTTAAAATCGCCTTTATATCTTCATCCTTGTAATGAAGTTAAGTTGTCAATCGAAGTATTTCAAGTTACTGTCATAGAGGAAAACTATGTAGTCTTTAACTAAGAAAGAAGGAGTTTTGAAGGAGTTCAAACCAAAATGAAGGAGTTTGAAGGGCCCTTCAAAAAAATTTCCTAAACGAAGGAGTGTTGGAGGAGTTTTGAAGGAGCATACGAACCCTGTAGTAATATGTTATTTTATGCTCAATACTAAAAGTAATTGAAAATGAAAGCTCGAACTGAAGCAAAGGAAATAAATATCGTCATTATGTATAATTCAATTTTTCACCATACAATTTTCAATGTTTGAGATTCAAACATTTTTAACACAAGTTTCAAGTTTGTAAAAATATTAATTCGCAATGGAGCTGCCATATGATAGATGATTATGTAGAAATTTACTTCAAATGTGTTGTAATAGGTATTAGCTCCCAAGGAAACTAGATTTGCCATCTGCTGCAGGTTGGTGCACACATCTGTTCCCCCAGAGGCAGTGCAAGTTAGCAAAAGAATTTTAATTGAAGTTCATGGGATGAAAATACATTCCTTCAAAGGAATATTTCCCTTTTTTTCATTTTCGCAAAAAAATATTTCATACTGTAGTGCATATGTAACTCTAAAACATCAAAATATTAGGATGTCCACTTTCACCCGTGACTCAGTGGAAGTATTTGGTCATTCCCTAATTTAGTTGGCACGTGAATGTTGATATTCACCGGCTAATGTCTGCACTTACAGATTTCAGACTTTCATAGTGACATATATATATATATATATATATATATATATATATATATATATATATATATATATATATATATATATATATATATATATATAAAATATAAGTCTAATATTTTGATATAAAAAGGTTGTTTAAATGTGAACAAAAAATATATTTATTTATGATTGCAGAGATGTTTTTATTTAAGGAAATTAATTTACTGAAGAAATGTGGACAAAATATTTTGTCCAGGATGGTTTTATCTGCTAGTTTTTTTACTCAGATAGCGACGTTTTTACAGATTAATGTAAGATAAAATAAGAAAAATACAGTAGCCCTTGATTATATTGCTCATTTGGATATATCGCTCTCTTTTTCTCTCTCCCGAAATACTTAAAAAAAAAAAAAAACTTGCTTTTAAGTTTGAAACCATTTATGAAAACAGATTGGTACTACACTCAGAAAAGGTCTCTTTCTTCTTTACTTTGACAATGAACAAAACGAAAATAATTCAATTCTTTTGAATTCGCTGGAAATGCAGCAGCAATTTCTGTCATTCAAATGCTCATATGGCAGAATATTTCAGTTTAAAATGGTTCATAAACTACTCGACACTTTCTTGTGCATTGATACTAAAGCCACAATAGCCGCGTTCACAACACACTTTCCGACCCGGTAAATCCCCGCTCCGGCTCCACAAACAACCGATTTAAAAATTCTCCGTTTCCATGTAAAAACAGGCTTCCCATTGCGCCACAGAAAGCGGTTTTTACCCAGCATCCTTAGCGGCTAGTAGACAAACTTGTTTCGCGTAATGCATTCTGGGTAAAATTCCGCTTTCCTCCCAGAGCGAGCAGGAGGAGAAAAAATCCACGTATATACCACGCAAATAACCGGAATGCGGTGGAAAGCAGGTTTTTTTCGGGGTCGAAAGTGTCCATGGAAACGGTCCTAATGAGTGAGAGATAGCAGGCATGTGTTATACTAGTCCAAGTAGAAAAAGCCTTTTAGTACAGAAAAGATTTGTGCTTGGATGCGCAAATCGGGATTTGCATCAAAGAAAGGAAGAATGATCTGGATAGGTAAAAGGGTTTGTTGGAAACAATCTGATTGCTTTTAGTTTTCACATTGTTGCGGAGAATCTCTAATCTAATAATATCTCCCCAATATTTCCCTTAATACTTGCAGAGTGAGTTCTGAAATAGCACTAACAAACTATTTCTAACTTGCATGACGTTTATTAAACAATAAAGTAAATAGTTAAAACATTCTGTATATGATAAAAATATACTAAGAACATAATCATTATATATATATATATATATATATATCTCCATGTGCTATTTAAGCACGAAATAACACAATGCAAACTGCATGACTATCAACTAAAATACTTCGACGAAGAAACGCATTAGGAAATAAGCTATTTCCAGCTCGTCATTTTCAAAAAAGGCAAGCGGCACGAACAAGCAAGTTCGAATTTTCTAGCGACCGCCTAAAACGATGAGAGATAATCAAAGAGAAAGAACATAAGCCGCGAGCAGTTTAAATATCCCCCGGGTCATTAGCATATCCGAGTCACGTGAACGAAAACTCCTCCTGCTATCATTAAGCACACGTGCCATCAGATTCCTTCTATAGTCTATTTAGCGAGAGCTGATAGTGGACGTAAACAAAGCAACGCGACAATTGGCGTTACCGCTGTCTGCTTGGCGCTGGAATGATTGAAAACAGCGCCAATCAGATAAGCGAAATGTCCGCGCTTTCAATGCGAACAGCATTGCCAATCGGGCGAGTAAGTCATGAAAGTAGTAACCCTCTTTGTTTACTTCCTCTATCAGCTCTCGCTGAATTGAGTATAGAAGCTTCCATGTGGCGTCATCCACTGCGGAGTTCCCGCCAAAGGTGGACGAAAGTGAAACCAAACATTCGGTCGATTCGACCGATGTGAATGAGTGTTGATAAGCGTCTTTTACCCCAGTCATGCAGAATGATTGGCAATACATTGTAAGTAACGAAAAATACATTCTTGCGAGGTGATGAGATAGGATTATTTACCGTTGTTATTAACAGGCATTTATGCCTAACACACATCCTTTCCAGGACCGGAGAAGTTCCTGCATACTTTCTACATCAATTCGAATGGATTAGAAAGTCTATTGGGAATAAGAGGGTATTGGAATGCTCATTCTTATCTTGTGGTAGCTAAAAAGATAATCTTCATTCAAAGGTTTGATGTTTGTATTTTAGTCTGGTTTAAATTTTAACTTGTGTGATAGTACATTTGAGGCAGTGAGAAGCAAAGGGATGTAAGTGGTTGTAAAACGGTTGATGTGACAGCTCTCTCTCAAAACATTTGAACGTTACATTTGATGCTTGGGTACGAAGATCATTCTCCGAAAAATATCAGAAACCATGTCCGACACTGTTGAATTTTGTTTAATAATTTCGTCCAACTGATTACGTGTTTTATTCAGAGTGAAGATGGGTAGAAAGAGTATGTGGAAACCCTTTCTCACGCCAGCACGAAAGAGGGTTTTACCACGTGACACGCACCCACCGCAGAGTACCGTAGCATGTGTTTCTACGAGGGAGAGCTGTTGTTTTAAAACAAAATGGTCACTAAGTGTTCTGCATTTGGATGTAAGGAAAAATCGGTCCAAGGGAGGACTAATAGCATTCCACTAGTAAGATTTTACTTCAATAATATCTCAGTTATTTATAAATCATTGGTTTTATAGCTAAAAATGGAGTTAGAAAGCCATTTATCGCTTTTTTTTGGCGATAAACATTTTATATTACCGAAATTAACAACTTGAACTGAGCATTTGCGTTGTCATCTTCTTTACTAATAATAAAGCAGTAAGTCTCTCTGTCCGGAGGATGTCTGGAGGATGTCTGTAGGATGTCTGTAGGATGTCCGTAGGATGTCTGTGACGCGCATAGCGCTTAAACCGTTCGGCCGATTTTCATGAAATTTGGCACAAAGTTAGTATGTAGCATGGGGGTGTGCACCTCGAAGCGATTTTTCGAAAATTCGATGTGGTTCTTTTTTTATTCCAATTTTAAGAAAAAAAGTATCATAAATTACGAAATTATCGTAACGTGGAACCGTAACATGGGCACAAGCCAATTGGCGAGATACGAAATTATCATAACGTGGAACCGTAATGTCGGTACAAGCCAACTGGCGAGAAAATTCACTATACATTATTTGTAAATATACAGGCGAACCAAAAGACCTTTTGATTTTTCTATTGCGGACGAAGCCGTGCGGGTGCCACTAGTTTATCTCATAAAATACTTAATATAGATGCTCGTATATTTACAGATACCTGTGACCTCATTAAGTTTTTTTCCCATAAAGCTAATTGAGGCAGTGAGAAGCAAAGGGATGCAAGTGGCAAAATTAAAAATTTGGAGATAACCAGCACATATGGTAGGTAAACCTCTCCTTGGTCTTGTGGAAAGAAATATTACTAGTTGTCCTGGTAGGGGCTACTGTAGAGCATGTTTAGAAAAAAATTTCAATGAAAGTCTACCTAGGATGTTATCTTTAAGGGGTCACAGTACCTTTCAAACATTTTTTTTTTAAATTTAAGTAAATTTTATACTTCTTTGAAACCATAACATGCATAATTATTTCTTAATCAATAATTTTTTTTCAAAATTTAAAAAAATTGCCTACTTTTTTTAAAAATTCAAAAAATTGAAAAAATTTTAATTTTTTGAAATTTTTAAGGCTTTTTTATTTTTGCACTAATTAAAAAATTTCTTTTTGCTAAACGATCCCTATAATCATCTCTAAAAATATGTGCATTCATTTGCTTATGAGTTTATTAGAAAATTTTTTGTGATTAATTATGTAAAAAATCAAAGTTTTAAAAAAAAAAAATTGGTTTATAAAGGTTTAACATGCTCTAAACATTTGAGTAATTTTTAAAATGCTTATCCGATGCACAGTTTTGTCAAATATGTTATCCCAATTGCAAAAAGTATAACTTTAAAGCTGTATCTTTAATAGAAAAAAATCCTTAGGGATTCTAATGACACGAAAACACAAAAATACCATCATCGAGAAAAAGCAGTTTAAAGTTTTTCTTTTGCATAAGAACACATAGCGAGGATGGCCTAAAACCACTCATAACTTTTTAAATATTTGAACTAAAGCAATGAAACTTTTTCCCTGCATTCAGAATAGTTTTTTGTTTTGAAATAAGCAATAAAATTTTTTTTTGATAATTTCATCATTTTTGAGGTACTGTAATCCCTTAAGCGCGTTTTACTCAAAAACATCGAAACCATTTGAAAATCATGTCAAAAAGAACAAATACTAATTTTCTTGTATGTTGGATGGATAACTATTTTTGATTATTTCGGTTATATCGCCCTTTCGGATATATTGGGCGTTTTCTTTGTCCCCCCAAAAGAGCAATATAACGAGGGCCAACTTTCGAAGAAAAAAAAATTTCACAAGAGGTATATAGGTAATTCACCAGCGACATATTTCACACCAAAATTATTAAATTATGCCTTTAAATAACATGAATACTAAATTTAAACTGAAATAGAGATTTTTCTGAGATGTAAGCAAATTGATAGTAGCAAGAAAAATACAAAATACTGCCAAGGGAAATTCAAATAATGAGTGAATTTGCTAAAAATTTCGAACATTCCCACGTCCCTACTGAAAAGTAACTACAAAAACTTAATTACTAAAACTCGGAAAAAAAAATTCAATATTTTATTAAAATAAAATATAAAATAAGTAGGAATAGGGTAGCCAATAATAAAATAACTTCAAACTTTCAAAATAACTGAAATATTTTCAAGATGCGAAAGGATTGAAATCTGCTGCAATTTTTGGCAAAGCACATGCTTCATTGAACATGCAATGTGGAAAGCTTCAAAAATTTTTTTTTTACTAAACGAGGTATTAATTGGAAAAATTCTTTTAACTAATACTCTTTAACAAGCCAATTCCTTCAGTACACTCTTTTTTTTTTTTTTTTTTTTTTTTTTGAAAAAAAAATCTGAAGTAGTTGGATTTTTCAAAAAACAAATTTGAATTTTTGCAGCACACAAATAAATACGGGGAAAATGGAGTACTTAGCAGCTTCCCTTTTCTGGTGTAAACTATACACAATGCTTAGGGGAAAATGGTGCAGAAAGGCCCTTAAATGTAGCTTTATTGCAAGTTAGATCAGAAAACTTATTTTGGCATGCTCTAGCATAATTGTCATAGGACTAATATCAATGAGCAGAAAATTGGTTTCAGTTCGTATTTTTACGCACTATATGGATTTGTACTTTCCCCAGACATTGGTGGATGATTAAAAATGGATGCCATCTATTGAGAAGAAAGTGAAACTTTCTGATGATTGATTGAAAAACTGCTAAAACAGAAGAAAATTGCAAAAGATGGGAAATCGGGAGATGGAAGCAAAAAACGGGAGTCTCCCGTTAAAATCAGTCGAGTTGGCAAGTATGCAATGGGTTACAGTACTTGGTATCTTTACTAATAATAAAGCTGAAAGTCTCTCTGTCTGGATGTTTGGAGGATGTTTGGATCTCTGTGACATGCATAGCGCCTAGACCATTCGGCCGATTTTCATTTAATTTGGCAGAAAGTTAGTTTGTAGCAGGGGGTGTGCACCTCGAAGCGATGTTTCAAAAATTCGATGTGGTTCTTTTCTATTCCAATTTTAAGAACAAAATTATCAGAAGATGGACGAGTAAATTACGAAATTATCATAACGTGGAACCGTAACATGGGTACAAGCCAATTGGCGAGAAAATTCACCATACATTATTTGTAAAGATACAGGCAAACCAAAAGACCTTTTAATTTTTCTATTACGGGCAAAGCCGTGCGGGTACCACTAGTGCATACCTGCCAACCTCCGAGGAAAAAAATCCGGAAGATTTTTTTACTTTTATCCACAAGATTTTAAAGCAAAATAAAATCAAACAGGACACCTACCCTCTTTACATTTAACAATATATTAGTTATGAATTTCATATCAATTGAAATTACTTTCGTTTAGTAAATATTACTTGTATTGCTTTCTTTAAAAGTTTGGAAATAACATTTGTTACTCATCTTAAAAAAAGAACGAAGCAAAAACAGCTCGAATTGAGAGAATGAGAAGATAATTGGCGCCGAAATTGTGCCCCTAGTTGCCCGCCGCGACGCTTGCTTTGATTGGATCCCGATGAAGTCATGCGCTGTATCACTCAGTGACGTCATAATCTTGCCCCGCTTCTTCTCGTGCCATTCTCTTACGGCAACCTTTCCTTGGCTACTTGGCCTAAAACGCGGTGCCGCGTTCCACAAAAGTATCGTTAGCGCCAAAATTGGCGAGATAATTATTTTTCCTACAAAACGTGAAAAATCCGGAAGATTTTGCTCATAACCGGAAAAACGGAAAAGGACATAAAAATCCGTAAAACTTCCAGGAAATCCGGAAGGGTTGGCAGGTGTGCTAGTGTATAATATAGTGACAATGAAGTTTGCCTTAAAGGGAGCAGGGTAGAGGGTCCTCCCAAAATATCTGGAGGCAGGGATGGATTTAGAAGTGTGGAGGCCCCGGGGCAACGAAGGAGTGGAGGCCCCAAATCAGGGTTCGAAAAGATCATCATATTTTCGAAAATATCCGATACTTTGATATATATATCAGAATATTTTGATATAAATGTATATCCGATGTTTTCGACTCGTGAAAGTTAGGATATATTTTGTAAAAATTTTATCGTGGAGGCCCCGGGGCAGTAGCCCCGCCTGCCCTCCCTTAAATACGGCCCTGTCAGGAAGGAACACTACCATTTGATCTCAGATAGATCAAGTGGTTATTTTCAAACAATCCTCACCTTCCAAAGCGGAGAGTCCCCGAAACATACGTCTGCCAGTGTGCAACGTAGAAAAGCGTCATGGCGGTGAAGCACTGGAAGAACATCCAATACGGGAAGGTACCCAGCTGCACTGCGATGCACACGCCAAGGGAAACGAACACTACACAAAAGAAGGGGGGAAAACATTTTCAGATGACACTAGATGGACAAAAAGTTGGGAAATAAGCAAGAAAATCAAATTTTACAAAAGAAAATATGAAGATGACAGCAGTTGTTTCCATAGGGTATACTCCATTTATGCCGTATACTCTCAAACATTTTTTTAGAAATGTAGTTTATAATATCCTCAAGCTTCAAAAATTTTCATAGTTTGACATATGAGGCAGTGAGAAGCAAAGGGATGTAAGTGGACATTTTCAAGTTTTGAGTAAAACTAGTTTAAAGATAACATCCTAGGTAGGCTTTCATTGATTTTTTTTTCTAAATCATGCTATACAGCAGCAACTACCAGGGCTACTAGTACCATCTCTTGCCCTAAGACTGAGGAGAGGTTCACCTACCATGTGTAGGTACTGGTTATCTCCAAATTTTTAATTTTGCCACGTGCATCCCTTTGCTTCCGGGGTTGTAGTTTTGGTCGGACAAAACTGATTTCATCCAAGCCACTGGCTAAAACCGGCCAAAACTGGATTTAACCACCATAGAACTGGCCAAAACTTAATTACATGAAAATAGACTTATAATTTGTATGTATGTGTGTTATGCCACTAATAAATCGGTTAGTTGGAAGCTTTTTAATTAAGCACAGTAATTTTAGTTAATTAAATATATTAGTGAAGTAATTTACATTATTATAACAATAGTAGTGAAGAAATTTCAACTTTCTTCAAAATTAATAACTGAAATTGCTCACAACTAAAGCAAAAGACAAGGAATACAAAACAGCCTGTAACATAAATATAATAACTTTTCAGTAGTGTTGCTTTTTAATTTGCAATAGTGTGTCCCCCTGTACCTTTAGTTTTGTTTTTAAAAAAATGCCTACATATGTTTCTAAAAGAAGGTTTTTTTTTTCTCTCATTTATTCTTCAAAATTACTTGAAATACTTTCAAATACTTTGTACATTTGTGCGTGAGAATTAAAATTATCTATTCAACTAACAATGTTTCACTCTATTTTTTTTATTTAATGTTACTGCATATTTTTCATGTAAACCTTATCTTCTAAACACGAAGTAATTTCTACAAACTGTAATACATACCATTAGATAAATAATGAAAGATGATTGATTATGGTTTGTTTTGCATTTCTTGTTAATAAATTATTATTTGGTTTCATAAAGAAATCGACGTAGTTTCCTACATAATGTCATATGTTTTTTAAAATAAAGTTAAAATATACTAATTTATAATAATTACTATTTGTTTTGAAGATTGAGAAGTTTTAAATCTATATAATGAAATATTTTTAAAAATTTTTATTTTTTAATGAGATTGAAATATTTAACGTTGTTTCGGTTTCACTAAGAACATTAGTTAGAAAATTAAGTGAATATTTTATCAAAATTTGCAGAAAAGTTTTGAACCCAAATATTTAAGTAGATTAATGGTATTTTATTTATTTATTTTTTTTACTAAAATTGAAAATAACAAATAATAGTACTTTGTCTGTGCAGCATTTTTCGCACGAGCTAATCTTTCTAATTTTCTATGCACAAAGTCGACATACAGATATCTTACAGTGGCATAAAGTTAAGTTTTTTTTTTTTATTCTTACATTCCTTTTTTGACATTTCTCCCCCCCCCCTTTTTTTTAACTTCACTGAATCTTGCACCTACATAAATTTATTTACAGCTAGAACAAGTTTGTTTATACTTGGTATCAGGGTTGGTAAGGTTTTGGACACTACGGTAAAAACCACGGTAAAAACCCTGGTTTTTACCGTCCCCTTGTACCCAAACTGTCCAAACTGTAGTTTTGGACACAGTACCCTTGTGTCCAAAACTATGTTTTTAGGAAAATTGTATTTTGTGAAAAAACATTAAAAACAGAATAAAATATTAAAGTAATGCTTTAGATTGAACATTTATTCAATAAGAACATTCAACTTATTTGTGCAGCTGATTTTAATCTAGTTACATAGAAGTTGAATTCTTGATTACAATTTCAATTTGTACGCATGAGTCTGTTATTTTTTATTTATTTTTTTTTTTGATAATAGTAACCAAATTTCCCTATGTTTATGCATGTGTGCAAATGAAAGCAGGATTTGCAAGGTTTTAACCATCCTGTTCAAAACCCTTGTGTCCGAAAGTGTCCAAAACTATTTTTTGAGAAACTATATTTTGTGAGAAAATATCAAAAACAGAACAAAATGTGTCAAAACTATTTTTTGGACTATTTAATACATTTATTCAATGTGGATATTCAAGTACAAATATATAACTTATTTATGCAGCTGATTTTAATCTAGTTATGTAGAAATTAAATTCTTCAATAAAAATTTCCATTTGTATGCAGGAGTTTTTTTCTTCATCTACCAAATTTTTCGACATTTATGCATATGTGCAAAAGAAAGTGTTCAAAATATAGTTCAATAAATGACTTAAGTGCAATAAATTACAAATTTTTGTAGTTACAGAATGTATTATATTAAAAATATGAACTAAAAAAAGAATAGCACAAGAGTTTTATAATTAAGTGTTTAATCATCAATTTCTTGTTCTATGATTAAAAAAGTAATTTTTATGAAAACATTACATAAAAATTATTTGCAAAAACCATTAAAAAAATTAAGCTTTTTTTCTCACCTCAATATTTATTGCACATTTAATAGCATTCCTTTGAGTTATAAATGGAACTGAAATTAGTTGTCTTGGTAGTGTTGTGTATTTCTTTTCATAACTATACCAACTGTTACATAAGGAAGTTTTTACGCACTAGTTACTGGCATTTCTTTAAGTAAAATATTTTTTAAATGAACATTTGGAGAAAAATATTATCGAATACTCATTAATTAAACTTCATTAATATCTATATTTATGTAGTACGAATATTGCATTAAAACAAATTGATTATATTACACTTTAGTTTTGGACAGTTTAAGACAGTTTCGGACGGTAAAAACCACCTGTCCTGTCCTAAACCAGTTTTGGACAGTCCAAAACCCAACCCTGCTTGGTATGTGTTCTCTAAGTTCTACTTCTTCCAAACGTAATTAAAAATTCCTTCTTCTGATTTTTTTTTTTTTTTTTTTTTTTTTTTGTACCGTCCTGAACAAAATTCAAGCATTTATAGCTGCTCCGTCCAAAATATTGTGGAAGATATATAATACACTGGCCAGAGGTGTAAGGGAATTTCTGGGAGTATTTCCTTCCCATTTGATTGAGAGCATCTAGTTCTTGCAGCATTTTTAGAATTTCGTCTTGCCTGAGCACTCTTTTACGAGACAATAATATGCTTTTACAAAAACAAAAAGTCACATAAATAAAACAAACTATTTGATCAAAAATGAATTTAAAAAAAAATCATCTAGCAGAACCTATTCATCTATTCCTAGTATTTTTTCACTGTTCTCTTTCCTTTAGAAAGTATAATTGCAGCATTATGAATCAAGTGACAGGCAGGTGTGATGTTAAGCAGACATCCATTTATATATATTTTTTTCATTGCTTACTTGGCAAAAACAAATATAGCTTACAGAACAAAACCTTCCAATTGGGGCTCAAAAAAAAAAAAAAAAATCTCTTTAAATCTACATAGTATCACACAGTACAATGATTAAGGAAAAGTCAAGGAATGATTAAGATATTAGTAAAAATATGGAAGAGCAGTTAACAAAAAAAAGTTTGCTTGGGGTCAAAATGACCCTTTCCGTAATTCTAGTGTTAAATGTAGTAAAAAAGGCAGTGGTTTTCAACTCTTTCACTACGGAAGACCACTTGGTACCCTTCCGAGTCCTAAAGTGGATCACTTACGATGGAAATAATATTTTCACAACATTTATATTAGGTAAAATAATTAGTTGATTTTCAATGTTTTGTATTTTAAAAACATGCATGAATTACACTTCATTATTTAATCTAAAACTCAGATATTTCCAACAATTCATTTACATTACCAAAATTATTATGATTATATTGATTTTGCTACAACAGTTCAAAAATCTTAGGTATACATTCTTGACACTGTATTCTCTTTTCCCATAAAATCATTTGCTTGAGTTCACAAGATTAAAGATGTATGTAAAAGCTTTGATGTTACAAAACATTGATGTTTTTTTGATATTGATGTATAGATACCATTAATGTTTTAATTTTGAGCATCAATGGTGCACCACTATCAGGGTTGGGTTTTTTTGCCGGCAAAAATGCCTTTTGCCGGGACAATGGAAAAAACCATGGCAAAAATGGAAAAAACAGCAAAAACCTAATTGCAAATAAAGTAGCATTATAGTGTTAATCAAGAAATAGTGACAATATAATATAAATAATGCACTTTAATATTTTAGTTCTGTCTCTCCATATTACTTCTAATTTATAAGGTGAAAAATAAATAAAAAACAAGGTGAAAAATAAATAAAAAATTTATAAGGTGAAAAATAAATAAAAAACAAATGTTGGGATTGCAAAACTTAAGATTTTAAATGTTTGCTAAAACAATTTTTTCAGAATGAGCCAATTCCTTCAATGCTAAAACAAAGAATGTTTACTTAAGCTTAGTAAATTAATAAAAAGATTGAATTCTAATTATATATATATATTTAATTATCAATCACTTTTTTGATCCCACTAAGATTTTTAAGCTATTTAATTAATAACAGAATATTTACTTGAATATAGAAAAATATTAATTTTTCCTCACTAAAGGAGGAAAAAAAAATGTCCGTAAGTTGTTAACACAAAATCTATTTTTGCCACTTTGGCAAAAACCTATTTTTGCCGGGCGGTAAAAACCGTGTTTTTTTCCATGGTTTTTCCACCCCTGGCAAAAACTTGCCAACCCTGACCACTATTGTACACCATACTTTATAATATTCAAATCCTCTGGTCTGGTATTATGAAGATATTCTGCCATGTACCGCTACTAAAGCACACTAACCTACTCACCTCCAACCCTGAAAATCAGGGAGTTGTAGTTAACTGTTGGGGGTCAATAAAATTAGCTTTGTGATCCTTAAAGTAAGCTAATTTTCTGTTTATTCTTAGTTCTGATTCTATTTCTGCACAAAAATTAATTTAGGTCAACGGGGAGACTAGTGGATAAGACGCTGAACTCTGAATAGGGGGGTTCTGAACAAGGACGGATACAAGAGAGGGGCGATCACTACCTCCTTGAGCTGAGAGATGGGAACTTCCTTCTCGTATATTTTCGTTATTAAAGTTTTAAAAACGAGATTACCTAATACTTGATAGTGTTACAAGAGAGGGAGCTCTTCCCCTGGATTGAAGTCTTTAAAACACAATCATAGCCTATATCTTGAATATAGAGACCGGAACTTTCTATAGGATTTTTTCTGAAATTGAAGTTCCAAAATCTCAATTTTAGACGAACTTAGATGATAATAGGGCTAGGTTCAAGGGCTCTAATCGGATTTTTTCGAAAGAAACACAGCTTTAGGACACCTTTGATTACATAAGAAAGGGTAAGCTATTGAGTTCACTACATTCTTCGAAAGTTTTTAGAAATTGAAGTTCCAAAGAGTAAAGCGTAAAAACAATCACTCCCTCCTTGAACATTTTCAGGATCCGTCCTTGGTTCTGAATTTGGAGCCTAACGCGCCAAATACGGAAATTGTTGGCCTAGAGCCCCTTAAATTACAATTAACAAGTTTTAACTAGTTTATCTCACCACTTATCCCACGATAGTATCAGTCAACTGCCTAATCCTAGTATGGGAGAAATTTTTTAACGATGTTTTTCGACCTTCTAATGCGGATGCCTGAAGACGTATCTCGCACCTGCAGTCGCCGATCCATGACGTCACGGTCTTTACCATAGACTAATAATAAGAGTAGACCGATCTTCCCCAGACTTGCTGATGAAAAAAATGGTTCATGGATACATCATGTGACTGGTGGAAGGTTCGGCGAAAACTTTGGCGGCATGGTTGCCAGCTGGCAGGATTATCTATAGTTTGGCACTCGGCATGTATTTTAAGACGTAATGTGTTTTTATTATAATTTTTTTCCCAGGTGCAGAGATGATTGAACTGTTTTTCTTTTAGTTATGCATTATTTTGACATTAGTAATTAGTTTTTGATCGCAGTTTTCGGTAACTTTAATTTCATTCGGAACTACTACATCAGCATTGGCGTGAACGTAATGGCGTAAACGTTTTGCGTTAACGCAAAAATGTACTAATCGGTATCTTAAATTGAAATTGTAGGTAAAAATCTTACCGTTTGCCGATTCTATTTGGGCGTTTGCATCTTTAATTGCTTAGAGAGTTATTAAAATTGAATAAAGAAAATGCACAATACTATCTAAACGAAAAACTCACTATATTAACAAAATATTTACAACTTAGAATAACAAATTTACAAATCAGACTCCATAAAAGATCATTCTTCCGTGTTTCATCAATTCTATTTATTTTATTTCTCGCTCGCGTTGATCGTCTGCTACGATCAACGCCCGCTGTTGCTAGGATATCCACCAGTCACATGGTTTGGTTTATGAGCAGCAAAAGGGTTGCCATAGCTCAGTCTACTCTTATTATTAGTCTATGGTCTTTACGTAATCGACGAAGCATCGTAACTGATCAGCACATGCCCGATGCTCATTGGCCAGGTGCTATGCTGGCGTGTATCAGAAGGGGATTTGGCGTCCGCATGCTAATGAGTCGACTTAGGATATAAGGAAAGGTTTCAAGTAGGAAATTGACTTCTTCAGCGTTTTTCTCTCTGGCTAGGTGACTTGAGCGCTCGTTTGCTTTTAAACAACGATGCGGGTTTATTTTTAATAGATAGTTCTTAATAGTTAGATATAGCTCAGCTCTAGTTCACGTTGTTTCAAATGTTTTTAATGTTCTTAAACTAACTTTACTAAATTACCAAATAAATTTGGTTTTATTTTAAATTGTCTTCAACTATTTTTTACAACTATTATCATCATGCATTTCTAGTCATATTCAATTTGGTTATCGTATTTGGAGGTATTAGTCTTGAGCATTCTCTTGCTCATTAGAAATGTCCCATCTGTCAATCATAGTGAAGGAGGGAGAAACGAATAAATTACTTTGAAATGGGTAGAGTGGGAAGAAAGGATGTCTTTTTCATTTACAAGTTTAGCAACATTTTGGTAGCATGATTTTGTTTTTAAATTAAGCTTTTCATTCTACTTTTAAGTTCTAAATACCAAAAATATACTTGTAATATTCCGAAAAGGGCGGCTTGAAAAATTTATTAAATTAGAAAATCAAAATTTAGATTTTTTGAAATTTCGTGCAATTTTTCTAGCTGAAAGAAAGATTGTTAAAGCAATCAAATATAACAGAGAAAAATAACACAAGGTGAACTATCAGAAAAAAAGATAACAGTGCAGCAATTTTGAAAATGACCATTTATAACATTCAACCTAATACATTATAATATATTTTATATTCTCATTTTTAAAAAATGAATGTAATACGGCTACAATGCAAAATGTTATTGATATTAATTCAAAATAAAAGCAAGAAATAACAAAAATCATAACTGCAAAAACAAACTCTTTACAAAAATTGAGATCGCAGAAAAGAAACCTTTTTGTACAAAATTATAAAAATCAATTTTTTAATCAAAAAAATCTTCATTACAATTCAAGTAAAGTATTTCCTTCTTTTCAAAACGTTTATTTACAACAATCGCCGCAAAAGGTTCTGATTTTTTTTTTTTTTTTCAGAAAGTAGTGCTTTGACTCATATGCACACTTTTGATTTTCCCCCAATTTTCCTCCTAAAAATAGGGGGGGGGGGTGACGAAAATAAAAGTCAGTATGGTATTCTAGTTCAAACTCTTGGAATTTTAAAGCCTACGACTCTCGACTCCTTTACCCAGGGGAGATAGTGAACTCAAGTAAAATCTTTGGAAGCCCCCCCCCCCTCGTCGCAAAAACTCTTCAAATACGCATACAAAAATCACTGAAACCATCAATAAAAATAATTTTAAAAGATGGCTTTTTTTGAAAAGAATTTTTCAGTTTTAGAATGTGTTGTCAGTCCACCCAAAATTTTCGGAAACGGCAACCCAAAATTTTCGAAAATTTCAAATTACAAATACCCTTGCCTTTACCCCAAAATAAGTTCAATTCCACAGCCCTGTCAGTAACAGTGACAACAGTAAACTCACCTGTGGAGAGGGAATCACAACCATGGTCAAAAAGCTCCCCCAATGGAGAACTGGTCCCAGTTCTTCTCGCCTGCTTCCCATCCAAAGCGTCGAGTGTCTGGTAGATAAAGAGGCCAATCGCACACAGTACGAATGTCCATCTTGGGGCCTGCATGGAAGATGACAATGTTAAAATCCGTTGAAATCCTTAAAAAAATAAATGAGTGGTCTTGATGAAGACCAGTAAGCATAAAGACACACTGGTCTGCTAACAGAATGACTGAAACTTACACGAAATGCAGTTCCAGCCATGGGCGTACGTAGGATTCCCGTTAGGCAGGGCCAGTGGCACAACAAAAGGGGGGGGGGGGGTGAAAAACTGGCCAGAGCCATTAGTTTTAGCATAAATATAAAATCTAATACAGTAGTTTATGCATACGAAAGGGCTGTTTTTATTAAAAAAAACCCTTCAGAAGTTATGTTTGATCAAAAAATCCTCTTCAAAAAGTATTTTTCATCAGAAAATCCCCCCGCCCTCTGAAAACAGTTGGCTCTCTATTTAGTGACTTTCAAGGGACCACAACAGATCATCCGGGATCGTGAAAAGTCGTCTTTAAATAGAGAAAGTCATTAAATAGAGAGCCAACTGTATTTTTCATCAAACCCCCCCCCCCCTCCAGAAGTCATTTTTGATTAAAAAAAATCTCCTCCAGAAGTCATTTTTGATCAAAAAACCCCTTCAGAAGGTATTTCTAGCTGCGCTAGTGGGGAGGGCAAGCATAGGTGCAACAAGATAGTGGTTCTCCCTCCCCCTAGTACGGACCTCAGAAATTGATTGAAATTGTCCTTCTCCCCACTTAAAAAACTGTTTTATGCCATTTTTGGTCAGATGAGGGCAGAAAATGTAGTTATGTGGCTCTGCTCGGGTCCTTCACGATGACTCTCTTTGAGTGGGCCTGGAACAAGTGTCACCGCCGCCATTCGATCCCTGAGCTAAGCGATGGGAGAAAATTTGTTTCTTCACTCTTTGGGTCAGCTTTAAGCGTTGTATTGATTACTCATCGCACGTGTTTCGACATTTCAAGTTGTGAAATTTTATTTCAAATCATTTTTTCTCCTGGGTTACGAATACAGAATTAAGTCCCTTGATATTCATGTAAGTATTTTTTAGCATGATTAATCATTCTCCCTTAGTTTATCAGAGATAACTAGACAGAGAAGAGTCTAAATCTGTGATTAGGTGTGCTCCAAAGTTAACGGTAATATCATTACACCCAACCATTGTTGAGCATCAAAATGTAGTTTACGTTTAAAAGTTTTTGTCATGACAAATGCCCTAGCTTTCAAACGGTAAAATAACTCTGCATATAAAGGAACGACAGAATTCATCCAAATAATTAACAAATGGTAGAGCATTATGAATGTGAAAAATCATCACAAAGGCTATGAACGATTTCGGATGATATTAGAAACCTTTTAAGCTTATTTCAGATGAGAGATATATTTTTTTAGAAAAAGGTACAGAATGGGTCAGTGAATAGAAAAGGGTTACGATTCCAGGCAGGACAGAAAGAGAAACTTGGGAAACTGACATCTGAAACGTTTCGTTCATTTGAACATACTACAAAAACTGTCAGAAAAATAATAATTCATCAAATGACATTATTCTTTGATAGTTATGTTCAAACTGGAAAATACCAAACTCCGACCCTATCGAAAGCTGATTTCATCAAATTTCGCGAGTTATGTGGCGTAAACTACAGTATTTCTGTAGAGTAAGTTTTGCAAGCTGAAAAAAATAAGAATAAACAGCTTACTGAAATTGCATTCAAAAGAATGTGGCACTTTTCCTTTGAAAGAGTTTTTGCGTGAGTTTCCGAAAAAGAAACACCAATAGATATACTTGAAGTTTACATAAAAGGTGTTGACTTTTGTAACATGACCGAAGAAAGATTTGATATCTCTCTACTTTCTGGATGCGCTGTTCATAAATTCAAACCTCATTTACAGTGCACTGTTCAATCACTGCACTGTAATGTCATTTCACATTAAGGTTAAACTTATTAGCAGGAGTTATTATTTGAAATAACAAATTCTATGACAAAAGAATATTTGCTTGAAATAGATAGAAGTAAACTAACTTATCTAGATTCAGATGTTGTGAAAATATTAGTAGCAAATTTTAAAATGTTTTCAATTTATACAAATACAAAAGTGAGGACCAGCAACAGGCTCTGGGCCCAGCTGGACTGGTCCTAGTCAATTTACAATCCCCAGTGAAGATCAATGGCCCTCTTAAAACTATCTACTCCCGTGCTCATTACCACCTCTTCCGGTAAGCTGTTCCAATGTTCCACTACCCTGCTATAATAATAATTTTTCCTAATATCCATGTTAGCCTGAGAATTAAATAGCTTAAAACAATGACCCCTTGTCCTGTTTCCCCAGTGCTAAACTTCAGCCCCGTAACATCTTCCATTTTAATAAATTCAAACAACTGAATCATGTCCCCTCGGTCTCTTCTTTGCTCAAGACTCTACATTTTTAGCCTTCTAAGCCTGGAATCATAATCTAAGTGGAAAAGTCCACTTATTAGCCTTGTAGCCCGCCTTTGAACCCTTTCCAATACATTAATATCTTTCTTAGCGATGAAAATTTTCTTCACTCAGAAAATATGTTGAAAAAAATCTTATTGGGTAAAATTCCTGATTTAGGCATACAGGAATGTGAAACATGCTACAGAACAAAGGAGGGTCACAGCAAAAAAATTCCTGATTCAGACATACAGGAATGTGAAACATAAAGAAGGTCACAGCAAAAAATTCATATCTGTTTCCATTAACGCATTTTTAAACAATTATTCAAAACTGAAAAGTAGTAATGCTAAATTAAGGAAAGGCAAAAAAAAAAAAGGAAGTCAGAATACATTAGTGCATCTTAGCAGTAATCTTTGAAACAAGCCTATGGTTACGAACCAGGGTTGGCCGGATTGGACCCAATGGGTTTTTTTTTTGAAAAAACCCATTTAAAAAACCTCATTATTTAGCCCACTTTTGGGTTTTTTAATATTTTCTGAGAAGTTCTTAGAAAAAATTGATTAATTTAAATACTTTCATAATTTAAACTTATTTTTTATTTGTTCTTTACCACAGACAATCCACAGACAATTTACCACAGACATAAAAAATGAATTTTTTAATTAAATAAAATTTCTTAACTGTTGACGGCATCAAAAAAATACTTCAAAGATTTTAAATAAATATATTTAACTTTTTTTTAAACTGGTCAATAAATAACTCAAATTATCTTGACTAAGTCCTGTCACGTCTGATTTTCTCAATATCTGTAGATTGTACAGAGGAAACTACTCTAGCTAAAAGGCTTTCATGTGAATTATTTCCTGCAAACCAACAAGTCACAAATCTCAAATAAACAAGGTATATTTTTTAGAAATTAACAGGTTTCTCAAATAAACCTTAATTTTTAATTTTCCGATTTTTTTCGCCAGTGTATTTTGAGTTCATTTTCTTTTGCATCACCACTCTTTATATTTTCTTTAACTATTTGTTGGATATTAATTTACATTTAATAATAAATATTAGATAGGAGATTTTAATTAAAACTTGCATGTATTTGCTTAATTTACTTCTCAGATACCTAGTTCTACAAGTTACCAGTTCATTCTATTAGTTTTAAAGCTGCAATTTTTTTCCCCAGAATTATTTATACCTATAGTAATAGGAATGAATTTTTATCTGAAAAATAAAACATATTGTAAAATTTTAGGGAAATTTTCTAATGGATTGGGAGAAATGCTGGCACTAAAAACATTTTCTGCGCAGTCCTAGTTATTTTTGCATGAAACTTCAACTGTTTCTATGATGAATATCTACCAAAATCAGGGTTGGCCGGATTGGACCCAATTGGGTTGGACCCAACGGGTTTTTTTTGAAAAAAACCATTTAAAAAAACCCATTATTTAACCCACTTTTGGATTTTTAAAATTTTCTGAGAAGTTTAAAAAAAATTAATTTAAATTCTTTCACAATTTAAACTTTTTTTTATTTGTTCTTCACTACAGACAATGTACATAAAAATTGAATTTTGAACTTTAATAGTATTTCTTAAATCTTAACGGCATTAAAAAAATACTTCAAAGATTTTAAATAAATATAGTTAACTTTTTTCTTTAACTGGTTAATAAATAACTTGACTAAGTCCTGTCACGTGTGATTTTCTCAATATTTGTAGACTGTACAGAGGAAACTACTCTAGCTAAAAGGCTTTCATGTGAATTATTTCCTGCAAACCAACAAGTCACAAATCTCAAATAAACAAGGTATATTTTTTAGAAATTAACAGGTTTCTCAAACTGTCAGACAGAAAAAAGAATAGGATGTACAGTATTTTCATTATCTTATGAAAAAGTTTAATATTCTGAACACAGAAATAGAAAAACAGGCAACATAAAGTTCAAAGAAATGTCTTGATTAAGCTGGAATTCAGTAAAAAGGTATTTTAACTACTTGAGGTTCTACAGTAGTTTTGCATAACAAAATGAAATACAACAAAGTAAAATGCAAAAAAAAAAAAAAAAAAATGTAGTAATTAAAAACGAACAATCGATTTTATCACTCGAGAAGTAACTTTGCCTTAATTGTTGGTAATCATGGAAACTAAAAAATCTGAAACTTCACCATTCTTGGGTTTCATCGTCTTTTATACTTTTCTTCAATAAACGCTGAATTTTAACTAGTTTTCCAGCTTTTTTAACCCCAAGACTAGTTTTGCGCTTTGTCCATTTACTTACGCTACAATATGCTACAAATACCCCACATTTTCCCTAAAAAAGACAAAAAAAAACACATTTCCTTTAAAAAAAAAAAAAACCAGCTGTAGTTGGGTTTTTTTGGGTTTTATTTAAAAAAAACCCAAAAAATCCTGGGTCTATGGGCTTTTTAAAAAAAACTCGGCTTTTTGCCAACACTTTTACGAACACATACATTTTAATTATTCTCAGTTTAGAAGATACAATATAAAGGTCTTACGCATAAAATAGAAAGAAAAGGGGAAAAAAATTTTTAAAAAAAGGAAAAAACAACATTATTTACTACGCAAAGTCCAACCACACCTCTTCTTCATGCCTCGTGGTAAACAATGGCTGACGTGGCTCTGGCAGTTTATTTAACTATATAACTATTTTTGTTTCCTCCCTTCACAGTAATTTTCTTCTTAGGAATTGTTAAAGCATATTTTTTTTTATAAGTAAGTGCTTTTAATTTAACCTCTTGATAGCAATTTTCATTGCAAAAAAGCAGTTTTAACTCTTGATAAATAAATAAATATGCAACAATCATGATAAATTATAAATAAGAGTTAAACACAAACCTAAATACAAAATATCACAAACGATACGAGACAGAACGTAAACATCAAATTCAGCGAAAAGCAAACATCGCTGGTTTTCGCTTCTACTCTGTTCCAGGCCCACTCAAAGAAGGATTGTGGAGGCCCTGCCCTGCTCTGCTCCAGAAAATTTTTGAAACTGAAGTTCAAATAGTGCAATTTTAAATTATATTTGGTAACATTTGGAAACAGTGTGAGGGTCTGAGATTCTCTTCGATGGAGAAGCAGTTGCCCCCTCCCCCTCTCCATTTTTATAAATAAACAGGCTGCAAATAGTTTCACTTTTTTTTTATACTCCAAATATTCCTGAGTTTGTGGATACAACCAAATGGATCATCAGTACTTCTATTTTGTAAAATATAAGTAAAAAGTTTGTAACTGAAGTCATGGTACATAATTTTTAAAATGCTTTTTAAATATTACATTTTTAAAAACTTGATTGTTTTCTTATTGAAAATGTTGTAAAACTGTGCCTCATTTTTTACAGAACTTCGTCTCAGTATCAGAATTTGAGGAACAGTACTGCTCATCAAAATGAAAGACTTATTTCCTACACTATGCAGTTCAACATGAAATATGCTTCTACATAAATTCATGATCATTTTACGACACCTTAATTTTTTCACAAAATCTTCATAATGTAGCTGATTGGCTTTAATAGAAAACTTTAATTTTAATGAGATAAATTTATCGAAATTTATTTAAACAAAACTACTATAAATGTAAAAATTAAATGTCAAAAGTGTAAATCTTAATATATAAAAATCAATGTTTTGAGATAATATATATACATATATATATCAACGCACAGCCAATACTGCTGAAACCTCAGACTTGAAATTTGGCAAGTATGTCCACATGATTACGAAAGTATCCACTAAGAAAGGATTTTTCGAAATATCAATTAGTTCGGGAGAAATTAATTAAAACCCCTTAATTTCTGTGAAACTAAAACCTGTAATTGAAATTTAAATCCCTTATTTTCGACGGCTTTCTTCCATTCAAATCATTATTCAGTACTTCATCTCAACTTTTTGTAGATAGCGAATTTTAAATTTGATATTGTTTTTGTTTCTTGCGTGAATCTTCGAGGCTTCTCTCAAGTCAAATAATAATGTTGCTGTCTTTTGCTTTCATTTTTTTAACACTGGAAACGAAGTTTTTAAGAACATCATCTCGGACCGACTATCCTTTTGAATTTAGAAGGGTACAGTTTCCTGTAAAAAAATTTTTTGCAATAACCAACACAAGTCATACATTAAAAGTAGCAGTGATCGATTTAGGAGAAGACTTCTTCACACGGCAAATTTTATGTAACTTGCTCCAGGGTGAGTTCATCAAGTAGCTTAATAATTTTAGCACCAGAAAAAAAAATGTTGTATACAAAGAAATTTTTGCTTAAATATAGGTATAATAATAAAATGTGGACGGCCTGCGTTTGCAAAGAAAAGCAATACTTTAAAAGCTATCATTAATGACAATTCAGGATCGGTTAAGAACAAGGGCATATATATAATATATATATATATATATATATATATATATATATATAAGGAGTCCAGGGGCCCGGGACCCTCCCACAACTCAAAAAAATTATATGTGATAAGTAATTATTATAGGGGATTTTCGTAAAGGTTCACCAGGCACTGTTATCCCCTGCTGATTCCAATATCCGAGCAATGCAGGGCACGGGAATGGATAATTTTTAATGGCAGGTGTTACAGACCATAATTATTAACTAAGCATTCTTGCAAATTCAAATAATTGTTTGAAAATAAAATTATTTTGGTGAAACATTAAAATACCAACCAAAAGTAATGTATCAATCACATTAGATTTCTGTACTAACTACTTTATAAATAAATGAGTTTGTGAAAGGTCTAATTAGATCAATTGGAATTTTGTTAAGTGTCCGTCTTAGTCGGGTAGAATTTTGTGAAGGGTCTGTAAACAGGCTCAAATTTCCTCCAGCCAGACCTATCTGTCCTCCTTATCCCTTTTCACGGGGATATTTCGATAATTGGGAATCTGGCGCGGTCGTTTCATTTTTGTCGTAAATAATTTTATTTTGGTAACCCTGCTGATTTATAGTTACCCTATGTGAATAGATGTTTTCGATCTCTTTGTTTAGATTTGCAAAGAAAAATACCTATCGCGCAGGCGCTGGAGCCAATGAAGAAAGATCGCCAAATTCCCATTTAACGAAATATCCCCCTTTTCAGTTAGCTAACATTATAAAAGTGATGCAGGAAACGAAAATGTCAACAAAAGTAACTAGAGATTTTTAACAATGCAAACGTCATTGCTCAACTAACCTCTTGCGTTCCATCTGGACTGTAACCAATTAAAATGACCGACGTGAGAATATTTATTAAGAGTCCGGTAATTGTCATTAGATTAGGGGCTAACCATAACGGCAATTTCAACACCAACCAGTTCCAGAAAGGCTGAACTATGGGATCCAAAAGCGTTCGTCCTGATGAATTATATTTGTGGTCACTCAGTCGTTTCAGTTGAATGGGAGAAAGAATGTCTCGTGTTAAAAACATGGTCAATAATTTTGATTTGGCGTTTTGTCAGGAACTTTCAATTTAGAAATAGGTTGAATTAAAATTTAAAATTTGAGTACACTGTAGACACGCTTCCATTTCCACAACATCGTATACAAAATTAAAACACGGAAAGGGTGTTGCCAAACTTAAGTAAAAGTGCATTTATAATAACAATTAAGGCGAAAATTAATTTGACAACAAAACTGAAAAAAAGGCAGAGTAGAGTCCTCATATGAAATCTAAGACAGACCTTCTTTGTTTTAAAAAGAAGTAACACAAATGAATAAAAGGGACGTGGTGGCCTGATCAGTAAAGGCATGGAGCACCAAAAAAAGTGGGGGAGGTTAAAAAGAGGTGAGGTGGGGAGCAGGTTTGGTGGACTGCCCCTATTGCTGGCGTTTTAACTTCCTTTTTACAAAAAAGGAAGTATTCTATTCGCAAAAAAATTTTCACTCAAAAATCGACCTTAATTTCCATTTTACTCACTCCCGAATGAATGATGAGTTTTATTTTCGACTGTACCACACGTGGTAAGAACGTATGGAATAGACACACGAAATATCCATTTTGACAATTCCCGAGTTAATTACAACGAGTTTTCTCGTGACGTCTGTATGTACGTATGTATATGCGTATGTATGTCGCATAACTCAAGAACGGTAAGTCCAAGAACGTTGAAATTTGGTATGTAGACTCCAAGTAGGGTCTAGTTGTGCATATCCCTTTTTGGTTGCATTTGGGTGTTTCTAAAGGGCTCTTTTGCCCCTTTTTTGGGGGAAATCATTGTTAATTTCGATGTAAATTCAAGTGTTGTATTATTTGGCGGACACTTGGCAATATATAGTCTTTTGGTCGCCAACTTGGCGACAAATTTGGCGATTAAAAAAAATCTGTGTCAATTTGGCCACTGTTGGTGATATTTAGAGAGTATAAACTATTAAATCACATTAAAATTGCCAGTAATGGGGAAATGACATTAAATTGGAGCAAACGGTAGTCATGTGATGCACACAACAGCTCGTTTTTATGTACAATTTTAACGCTATAAGATTAAATGGCCTCCAAAAAAATCGGGACTTGACCTCAAAGATCGCGAAGGATGGCCACAATAGACCCCTTTCTTCCAATTTAAAGCTCCATTTTACAGGTTCATGAAGCAATAATTTGAGAAAAATATATAACACCCTTATATTACGTCAGTACTTTATTCTTTAAACACCTGAGTCGATTAATTTTATCATTTTTTGATCTATCCTTAATTTTGAACTTAGAAAAGTGGAGGAGCAAAGCCTCTTTTCATTTAAGTAAGGGGGCATTGCCCCCTACCCCTTGGTACAGCCTATGACTTCCTTAGCAGACGACACTATTGCAATTGCTGCAAGAGAGATGAACATTAGAAAAGTTACTCAGTGCTTGTTTAATTCTAACAATTTCTGTTCTAAAAGGAAAAATGTTAATTTTAGCACACATAACTCCAATAAATTGAATGGTCATATCGCGGGATTTGCATTAATGCAAGAAACAGCAATTTTATTGCGGTTTACACATTACAATACTTCTGTGTTTCCGTGGAAACATTTAACTATTTGAGTTTTAGGATTAGTAAGAATAAACAAACAGAAAAAGCATTTAACATAGAGTGCTGGCATAATTTTAGGTAGACTGTTTGTTACAGCTTGTAAACATTTTATAGAGTGTGTTCATGAATGTGTAAATACTTTAAAACCAATGCCGACAATCAAAACAAAATTTGGAAACGTGAGAATACTTATTTTTCTATTTAATTTTATTTTTCTAGTGCTGTCAAATTGGTTGGTCAGAAAAATTTTGGGGTAAAGAAGTCTGAGTCAAAGGCTCTAAAATTTCCGGACTTGGAGTTTGTCATTTTCCCTTCAACTCCGTACCCCCTGCTTTATATAAATGATAAAAATCAATGTCATTGCAGCACAAAATTGCATGTATACTTTTCAGGGTTACAAGGAAATTTTTTCAATGCAGAAGATTCAATTTAGTGCTTTCAACAATAAACAGTCGGTAAAAAAGCTAAAATGCTTTATAAGTCACATGAAGATAGCTATAGATAAAATCTTATGTGGAAAACAAATATTTCAGTTCAAAACTGGCCCTGAAAAATGCAACATGTGCAAAGAAAATATAAGACAAAACAAGGGGAAATTGTTTAAGATCTTTTATTTGTTATTCATCTGCTGAAATTGAAATTTGGAAAAAAAAAAAAATTTCAGCATGTTTCCTAAAAAAAAAAATTCTTCATACTAACTGGTACGGACACATCAAAGGGGAGAGGGGATTCAGGGAAATATCTCCCTCTGAAACTTCCTTCTTTTGACTAAATAAGTTAAAACTAGCCAAATCCTCACCTCAAAAAAGTTTTCTCTGGCTATGCCACTGCCTACTATAGGTGAACAACCGTTAACATTCTTCACTGCACTATTAAAAATACTAAACTGTATTTTTAATAATAGCCATTTTAAATGTTATGTTAACATCTCTAGCCCTCAGAAGACTTAATGGTAATATAATGCTCCCTCCCCTCCAAATGGCTATGAAACTGTCGAAAACTGAAAAAAAAATTGGGGGGAACATTTTCCAAAAAGTGTGTTTTGATGGGGCGGGGGGAGGGGGAGGTATTCATATTTGGATTCAGGGGGCATTTTACGTTAGAAGCAGCAAGAACAGTGTCAGAAGCAGTTTGAAGGGTTTCTTTTGCCATACAGTAGAATCTTTCTTTGAAAATTTCCCAGCCAGCTTTATATCTTGCTTAAGATAAGAACCAATGATTAAGAAAAAACTTACTACACAGCATTCTCCAAATAGTCTTCAAAAATATTATGACAAGTGATAACAAATATTTTAGAACATATCCTAGAGCAGGAATTAGTAAATAGAGGGAGCTAGTCCAATCATTGGCTAAGCAAAAGTTGAGGCAAAGAGCTCAAGTGACATTACTCAACAACAACGAATGGTTGAAGTCTTTTGCGCAAAACTAGCGCAGCAAACCTGATTTCTTCCAATACTTTTCTTTAAAATCTATCATGTGACTTAGCATCTTTCCTTCACGAATGAAAGTTCACACTCCCTCCATTTTATCTCTTCTCAATAGCCGCGTTCACAACTTACTTTTCGACCCGGTAAATCCCCGATCTGGCTCCGCAAAAAACCCCCGATTGAAAAATTCCCCGTTTCCATGTAAAAAGGGGTTCTCCCATTATACCAGAGAAAGCGGTTTTTACCCAGCATCCTTAGCGGCTAGTAGACGAACTTGTTTCGCGTAATACATTCCAGGTAAAATCACCGCTTTCACTCCAGAAGCTAGCAGGAGTAGAAAGTTTCCACATAAAACCCACTAATAACCGGAATGCGGTGAAGAGCAGGTTTTTTCCGGGGGTCGAAATTGTCCATGGAAACGGCCCTATTGGTACATATCATCAGGAACTGCTATCCTTAGATAGGCTAATCAAAATCAAATCGAGTTTTCCATTTTTGCAAACTACAAAAGCTCATCTTTTCGAGAAGATGTCATAATCTCAAAAATTTCAGCCTTGCGAAATGCATAAAATTTTCATCTGACAAAATTACCAATATCTTCATTTGCATGAAAATTACAGCTTGCGAAAATGAGTGCTTTTACAATGATTGAAAATTAATAATGCTAAGGTCTAATACCTTTCTTTAGTGCATAAATAAAGAAATTATTACAGAGCTAATGCTTTAGCCATTCTATACAGCAAGGATGTTAGCTGAAAGAGGAATCTTAACTCATCCAGAGTTTATCTCAAAAGTACCTTGACTGAATATGTTAATAATTTTCTGTATTTAGGTAACAAATGAAAAATATTAATGTACATAAAACTTTAAAATTTTTATTGCATAAGCACAGGGTTCGCAAATATATATCGTGATATTTATCACGATATTTATTTTGCAAATATGATATTTTGATATTAATTTTTCTAACTACATTATTTTCAATATAAAATTATATTAATCATAGTAATATTGCTCATTTATTATTAAAAATAACCAAAAAGTTACATACTCTATTTTTATGATGTATTAATACATCATTAATGTAACAAAATAATATAATATTCTTTATTTTTGTACTAGTGGTACCCGCACGGCTTTGCCCGTAATAGAAAAATTAAAAGGTCTTTTGGTTTGCCTGTATCTTTACAAATAATGTATGGTGAATTTTCTCGCCAATTGGCTTGTACCCATTTTACGGTTCCACATTATGATAATTTCGTAATTTACTCTTCCATCTCATGATAGTTTTTTTCTTAAAATTGGAATAGAAAAAGAATCACATCGAATTTTCGAAACATCGCTTCGAGGTGCATACCCCCATGCAACAAACTAACTTTGCGCCTAATTTCATGAAAATCGGCCGAACGGTCTAGGCGCTATGCGCGTCACAGAGATCCAGACATCCTCTGGACATCCAGACAGAGAGACTTTCAGCTTTATTATTAGTAAAGAAAGATTCATAAAATTATTAGCAATGTAACAATTTTAATTCATATTAAAAGTACATAATTAAATATTAAACTTTGGTCGGAAAAAAAATGTCTTATGACTGTGCACCCGACTAATGCATATTGTTTATTTCTGAATCATATAGGTAACTGTGTAAAGGTAGTTAACAGAAGACAAATGAGTAAAACAACTAATTCTAAATTAACTCGATTAAAATTGACAAAACTGCAAAATGACATATTGGATAGGAATATTAAAAGAAACCTTAATTTTAAGCTATTGTGATAATAATTAAAGAGTGATTTGAGGATGCATTATACTATTTTGAAGACGTTAGTTTGTGCCGATTGAAAATATCGGATTATATCAAAATTTTGGATATTTTCGAAAATATATTTTTTAACCTTGCATTAGCAGTTGATTATAAAAAGCACCGACATTAAAAAAAATATAATTTAAACACATTGTGTAAAAAATTGAGCCATAATCTTCATGTTTCCTTTGCAAAAAACTCTTTAAAGCTTTTAAGAATGGATAGGTGCTTAAATGCAGAGCAAAGCTCTATTATATGAACAATAAACATGCAATTTTAAAATTACATCAGAAACTTCGATCAACGTTGATGTAAAAACAAAAATTTAAATCACTCTGCAGCTTTATAAAGCGGAAATGGATGCAGAAGCATTCCTTTAAACCATTTGATGTCATTTTACACTTCAAATTTCCATATAACGGTATACCAAAAAATATTTATAATCAACGTGTAAGTTTGTCTATAACTGTTGATTATAGTTATAAAGTTATCCTGGACATTCATTAGAATAAGCACAATACAGGCACAAGAAGAAACTGCTTCATAGACATTTTTATTTAAAAAAACTCTTACTAAAAATATAAATAATTCTCTGATACTTGGGCACATAAAAAATAATATGTACACTAGATTTAAAAACTGCATGAACAGTTAAGTATAAAAAAAAGATATTGGTTAAAAAGCCGATAACTCCTCTCTAGGCATTTAAACACATCTGCCCAGAGATAAGCTAAATGCTATCAACAATAAACATTTTTTTTTTCAAATATACATCACCTTGAATTAAAGTTTATGCAAAACAAAAACCATTTTGCAGCTTTAACAATGAATGTAATACAAAAGCATTCCACAAACATTTGATGTTATTGTACACTTCAAGACAGTTTAAAAGTCAAGTTTCCATAAAATAATTGGATTCGACAAGCAGGTTTGTTTACATATCTATAACTGTTATTTTGAGACCTATAAATAATGTGCAACTTTATCACAAAATGGAAATATTTTTTTTCGTTCTCACAAGTAATCAAACAAACCATGTCAAGAAAAGTAGAAAAAAGAAATGAACAACATCTAAAGTACTTGCAAAGCTTTGCATTTATAAAGTTTGAATTTTCAAAAAGAGCCACAGCCATTCAGTTTTGAAAAAAATTTGACAGTTCACATGTTAACTTAGTTTTAAAGAGCACAGCTTTCTTCAGTTCACTTCAGAAGAAAATTAGGCATAAAAGTGCGTAATTTCTTGCATTTAATTTTCCCCGAAAATTTTGTTACTATCATCAGCACATTGCAAAACATTCAAAATTTACGATTTATATTTATTTCGTGCTGACGGCAAGATTGTTTTACTGTGACCTCCAAATCCGTTGTAGCCCACTTGTATTGCACTATTAGCATCTTTCTTCAATGCACCTGAGCTTGAACAGGACAATTTATATTTTTTAAACATCGATGACCCGTTCTCACCACTCGAGGAGCTTGAATTGATAGTAACAACTGTCTTAACTTGGCAAGGAACAGGTTTTCTTTCAAACTTTGTATGGGATGGCATTGGCGACAGCGTTATCGGAGTTAAATTCAAATCGGTCTTGGATCCTGACGTTTCCCAAGAAATTTCACAATGACCCTTAGACGTAGAAGGGACATTTGGATCAAACATGTTTTCTACCTCACTCCTGACTGACACATAACTGGACTGATGAAGTTTTCCACGAGTTGAATCTAAATCATTAGAGTCATTTAGTGGAGTTGAGCAGTCCTTTTTTACGTTTTCTCGCTGAAGAGTCATTTTCCATACTCTCAATCTGTTGGATTAGACTACAGATCTTTTTGTTAGCATTTTTCAATGCATGGTCTTGCATACCTTTTTGCTTTGTTAGGTACCCTACATCATCTCGAAGTTTAGATTTTGATTCAAGGGCTTTATTCAATTCTCTCTTCATCACAACACATAAAGTAGCTAATTGTTGAAAATCCTTCTCCTGGACACATTTATCCACCATGTCTTGTACATCTTTCTGACACCCAGAAACTAATGTCTGAACATCTTTCATTCCTTCGATGTTACTTCTCAATTGGCGATTCTCTTGCTCTAACTTATTAACATTTTTTTCTACCGATGATAAATGTCGGACAGATCTTTCTAGCCTCTCGGTCTTTTCTTGATATTTGCTAAGTTCTTTCACATACTTTTCCTCTGTTGTGCTAAAGTATTCTCTAATCCCATTAATCTTGTCATTTAAAGACTCAATTGTAAGGTCTTTCTTCTCTAAAGTTTTCCTAAGAGTTATAATTTCGCTATCGAAACTTGAAACAATAGAATCATCATGCTGAACATTGAAATATAATCTCAAGAGTCTATTTTCTCTTAAAATCGAGCGGCACTCCGGACAGGTTTTATTTTCTCCTAACCATCTCGTGATACAGCTAAAATGATAAATATGGCCACATGTAGTAGCAACGACATGTTCAGAATCGCGAAATCTGTCAGAACAAATGACACAAAACGAGCTCATGATTGAAAGTTATTTACGAATTAAGTACAAACACTGCGTAGTTCTATTGACTAGCTGGGGAATACGGCGGGAACCAATTAGTCAAGTTTCAAATATATTGACTACATACATTTTCAAGTTGCTTGATTTCATTCGCTCGCAAGTTCTCGTCCATTGTCATGGAGAAGATGCGGGGCAGAACTTTGAGCCGAGACTACACTATTTTGCCAATAATAAGACTTTTAAAGACTAGCAAAAGCTGTCAACGCTATTTAAATTCAAATTAACCGGGGAAGCCACAATCACAATCATCAACAATGATTGCAAATAATCGTTGTTGCCAGATTTTTATCCCAAAATTATTTCTTCAGGCTGTTTCAAGACTGAAGTATGTTCGAATCGAACAACCGATAAACCCGGCATATATCGAAGAGGAAAAGCCTAGTGTGAAAATCTCTCTTTTTGTTTCCTCTCTACTGACTTAGCATAATGTAATGCAATTTGGTTCTTGTTCGAACAATGTCATACGTTGCCTCAAACGCAAAAGTAGAGTTCCAATCCAGAGTTTCGATTTCAATAAATTTCTTTTCCCAACAGAAGGATGAATTTTCCTCCAATCCTAATTTGTTTCTGCTGCATAAACTTATTTTTTTTTTCGAATTAATGGTTCGGCGTGTTTCGTTTGTGTTCCTTTGATTCATTAATAGAATAAGTTTTTAGAATGCAATAATGTTCGGAAATGCTTGTAAAATTTTGTCTGATCGTTCAAAAATCAAAAAGATTTTTAATTTTTTACTTTTAACTGTTATTATTATTATATATTTTTTTTCCACCATTTGAATTTTTCTGGTGCTAGCTAGGCTAGAGTTTGGAATAGGGGGTGCGTTGACTTTTCATGAATAGATTGCTAGTGGAAACATGAGATGTCCTAGTTGATGGCTTTCTACCCCTGGGCAATTCCATAAAAAGTGAAACAGTCCAGTTGAAATCATAGGCGCTCATATGCAAAATGTTAAGGGGGGGGGGGGGGGGCTCAGATATTTTTCCCATGGAAACCGATTTCAGTGCGGATTAGGGTTGTCAAAATTTGATACTTTTAATAACTTATTCATTAATGGCTGGAGAAGAAATGTTTTTATATTTGCAAAGAAAGGAGTACTAAAAAGCAAGGAAGTTCTAATTTCTAAGGGGGGAGCTAGAGAGCTCCAACTTGCCCCCCCCCCCCCCCATATGGACGCCCATTGTCAAAATTTTGTATCACAGTCATGTTTCTAAATAATTTTTCATTGTATAAAGCTTAAAATTCATAGTTGCCAACACTAATGATTTGTTCGTGAGACTCTTGAATTTCGATACTTTCTCTTTACTGATACTTTTACATTCATCAAAATAATGAAATTCTCCCTGAAAAAAAGGTTTATTGGTGACCAGAATTTCGGAAAAATCCCTTAATTCGCAACTCCAACGAACTATAGGGGGCACTGCAGTCACTGTCTAATGGCGGAATTGAAAACTAAAACAAACGCATGTGGTAACGAAGAAAATGCTAAAAGTGTTGTGATTTTTGTTCGTATGTATGATTTTTTCGCTTTATTCATTTGAAAAGATTTTTCAAAGTCTTTTGGTTATTCTGACCCATATAGAAAGAGATTAGAAACCAAAAAGTATTACGAAAGTAAACAATTAATGCAGAACACACAGTAAGTTGTTCTGAAGCAGCCATTTTCACGATGTTGAATTCGGAATTCATAAATTTTTGGTTCGCTTCGAACGGCATTTTCATTTTGTACCGTTTCTTCTATACATTAGTACATATTCAGTTCAGTTTCGTGACATTTCCGGCATTTGTTGACATTTTTGTCACATAGTGCACATACGTGGCAGACTGTCAAGAGTAACGTTTAACACTAGATAATTTATTTCTATGACTATATAATTGGATATCCAAAGAAATCATGCATTTAATTCATTCGTCATGGAAATGATTTACCTGATATGCGAAATCTTGTCAAGATACATTATTCTTTCACACAATTTTAAAACCATAAGCCTGTAAACAGATTTTTGGCGAACTTTTATTTTTTATTGTTCAAATTCTTAACGTTCTTTCTGGATTTTTCAATCTGTTCTGCGATAAATATTTTCAAGAAAATTTATTTGCATACTGTCTGTTTCAGTACCCAGGTCAAAATTTGTGCTAGTACTAGCAACAAAAATATGCTAGTTTTTGCTATTTTGTGCTATGTTTGCTAGATAGTTCCTGCTATGATATGCTTTTTTATGCTAGCAAGCATCACAAGCTAGAGAGCTAGCTTACACAATAATAGCTTGGCAAGCTATATACAAGCATCTTATGCTTATTAGCAGTTCCAGTTTGTTCGAAAGCATGTAGTGGTAGGTACCTTCATAAGCTATTTTATGCTTTTTTTATGCTAGCTAGCATGATTTGCTATGCAGCTAGCTTTCATAGAAATAGCATGGCAAGCTATGTACCAAGCGTCATATGCTAATTTGCTGGGCAAGCTTGTACGAGAGAATGTAGTGGTAGGTACCTTGATAAGCTATTTTATGCTTTTTTATGCTAGCTAGCATGATTTGCTATGAAGCTAGCTTTCATACTAATAGCATGTCAAGCTATGTACAAGCATCATATGCTAATTAGCTGGGCAAGCTTGTACGAGAGCATGTACTGGTAGGTACCTTGATAAGCTATTTTATGCTTTTTTATGCTAGCTAGCATGATTTGCTATGCAGCTAGCTTTCATAGTAATAGCATGGCAAGCTATGTACAAGCATCATATGCTAATTAGCTGGGCAAGCTTGTACGAGAGCATGTACTGGTAGGTACCTTGATAAGCTAGTTTATGCTTTTTTATGCTAGCTAGCATGATTTGCTATGCAGCTAGCTTTCATATTAATAGAATGGCGAGCTATGTACAAGCGTCATATGCTAATTTGCTGGGCAAGCTTGTACGAGAGCATGTAGTGGTAGGTACCTTGATAAGCTATTTTATTCCTCTTTATGCTAGCTAGCATGAGTTGCTATGCAGCTAGCTTACATAGTAATAGCATGGCAAGCTATGTACAAGCATCAGATGCTAATTAGCGGTGCAAGCTTGTTCGGAAGCATGTAAAGGCAGCAACCTTAATAGGCTATTTTATGCTTTTTAATGCTAGCTAGCTTGATTTTGCCTTGCAGCTAGCTTACATATTAATAGCATGGCAATCTATGTACAAGCATCATATGCTAATTAGCGGCGCAAGCTTGTTCGAAAGTATGTAAAGGTAGCAACCTTAATAAGCTATTTTAAGCTTTTTTATGCTAGTTAGCATTAGTTGCTATGCAGCTAGTTTACATAGTAATGGGCATGGTGAGCTTTGCACAAGCATCATATGCTAACTTGCTGTGCAACCTTGTTCGAAAGCATGTAGGGTAGGTACCTTAATACCGTATTACCCGGCATAATCTGTTATGCCGCAAAATTCGCGGGGTCACCAGATTTTCAGTAACACTTGCCTGGTCCTTTCCGGTATGCCGGAAAAATTGAGGTTAGGAAAAAAAAAATACTATAAAAGATATATGTTCAGATAAAAAATAAATATAAGTTCTATACATATCTTATTAGTATTAATAAACATTTTAATTTTGCAAAAATATTTACTAACACCGTCATTTGTTATTTTAACAAGAAGAATATTATTTAATAAAGAATAATTTTTAAAAATTATATTAAAACTAAGTAAGCAAGCATCTAAGCAGCAATTTACCTCCCGCTAAAGAATTTACCATAGCTATTCAATAACTAAAAAATAAACATACTTCTCTAAAAGGAACCTAAAATAATTTATTTGAAAAAATATATAAACAAGTCGCAGTGACGATTATTGCTTATGAATTTGATTACTTTATTGGCATATCATTAATCAGTTCATAATGACCTACCATAAATAAGCATCACATATTATAGGCAATACATTTTTTTTAAAAGAAGGTTACTTTCGAGATTTATTTATTTTTTTCCTTAAAGTGGTTTGCTTTCTGGTTGGAACTGAATGGGGAAATTTACTTTTGTTTTGTTGCAAAATAAACCTCGAATCATACGGCATGCCGGAAAATTCGAATTTCCCAGCATGCTGGTGAACCTTGCTTTTTTTCGGCACGCCGGATAATGAGGGGTAATACGGTAAGCTATTTTATGCTTTTTTATGCTAACTGGCATTATATGCTATGCAGCTAGCTTACATAGAAATAGCATGCCAATCTATGCAGATGCTAAATTGCTATGCAAGCTTGTTCGAGAGCATGTAGTGGTAGGTACCTTAATAAGCAGTTTTATGCTTTTTTATGCTAGCTAGCATGATTTGCTACGCAGCTAGTTTATGTAGTAATAACATGGCAACCTATGAACAAGCATCACATGCTATCTTGCTGTTCAAGCTTGCTCGAGAGCATGTAGTGGTAGGTACCTCAATAGGCTATTTTATGCTTTTTTATGCAAGCAAGAATGAGTTGCTATGCAGTTAGCGTACGTAGTAACAGCGTGGCTAGCTATTTACAAGCATCATATGCTAACTTTCTGTGCAAGCTTATTCGAGAGCATGTAGTGGTAGGTACTTTAATAAGCTATTTTATGCTTTTTTATGATAGCTACCATGAGTTGCTGTGCAGCTATCTTACGTAGTAATAGCATGGCAAGCTATGTACAAGCATCATATGCTAACTTGCTGTGCAAGTTTGTTCGAGAGCATGTAATGGTAGGTACTTTAATAAGCTATTTTATGCTTTTTTACGCTAGCTAGCATGATGTGCTACGCAGCTAGTTTACATAGAAATAGCATGGCAATCTATGTCGTAGCATCATATGCTAACTTGCTGTGCAAGCTTATTCGAGAGCATGTAGTGGTAGGTACCTTAATAAGCTTTTTTATGCTAGCTACCATAAGTTGCTATGCAGCTAGCTTAACAAGTAATAGCATGGCAAGCTATGCACAAGTATCATATGCTAACTTGCTGTGCAAGCTTGTTCGAGAGCAAATAGTGGTAGGTACCTTAATAAGCTATTTTATGCTTTTTTTATGCTAGCTAGCATGAGTGTATATGCAGCTAGCTTACATAGTAATAGCATGGCAAGCTATGTACAAGCATCATATGCTAGCTAGCTGTGCAAGCTTGTTCGAAAGCATGTAGAGGTTGCAACCTTAATAAGCTACTATATGCTTTTTTATGCTGGCAAACATGAATTGCTATGGAGCTAGCGTGTGCGGTAATAGCATGGCAAGCTAGATTCAAGCATTTCTGTGATTATTAGCTGTTCGATCTGATTCGACAGCATATAAAGGAAGAAACCTTAATAAGCTATTATATGTTTTTTTTTTTTTTTTTTTATATATTTGCCAACTTAACAGGCTTAGTTGGCCAAAGTTTCTGTAAGCTTTGGGGAAAAAAAGCAGCATGACATGCTATTGTATCACTAAGAAATGCTCATTTACATCACAATCTTCTGTAGATCAAGGATAGCCACAGAATCAGACCCGGATCTTCATGCCCACAGGCCCTGTAATGCGAGACCCTACACCCTAAAGGGTGCACAAAAGCAGGCCCGTTATTTAGGGGGTCAGGAGGGGCAATTGAGCCTCTTCCACCCCCTCCCCCGACATTGTGAAATCAATTTATATTTCCAAAATCTGCACATGGTTTGTTGTTTCTCGCTATAATATGCTGAGTATACCCTCCCCGCCCCCCTAGCAAAAATTTGAAATGACCCAGAAAGCAAGAAAGCGTGAAAGAAGGGCATATCTGACTTTTGGGCAATCAAGAGACAGGTATCAATGGCCCCCCCCCTCCTCTTCGCTGATTTTGGAAACCACCTAATTTGTATGTGTGTGTGTATTTTCCTGTTTTGCCCCATAAAAAGCATTGAGTATATACCCCTCCCCCTCCCATTTGTAAAACTTTCAAATGACGGACCCAAAGCGGATCTCTTTTTATAATTTAAATTCTTTTACAATTTAAAGGGGGGGGGGGCATAATCGCGTGAAGGAACACACTTTTGGGCGGAAAGAACACTTTTAATTGGAGAGTTCGCAGAAAGTACTTTAGGTGCAATAGTATTACCCTTGCGTTACCTTCATGATGGTACTAACCCAAATAAACAGAAAGAACTTTCCTTCTTTCTTCTTAAAATCAGCCACGAAGTTACTGCAACCGAATTCATGGATAGGTGTAGAAATTTATAGAAACCACATATTTATCTTTATTCTTCTTTTTTAAATTTCCCTCTTTTTGATTTTATATTAATTATTTTCTATTTGGAAGGGAGGGGCAGCAGCCACCCTATACCCTCTCTGGATACGTCCCCATGCCGAGTGATATTCAAAATGTATATAGAGTTTACGTAAAATATAAATAGTTCAATTCGGAAATTTCCTCCAGTATATTTAATTTATTAAACGTTATTACTATTATTATTATTATTATTATTTTTTTTTTTTTTCAATAACATGTTAATCACACAATGCGTTCGTAGTTAAAACTTGCCTTTTAATGTTCATTAACTAATTAAAGTTTCGCTATGCTACATAAATAAATATGAACTCTGTTTCTGAAAATCGTATGAACTTTGTAATAAAAAAGTTAGAAGATGACCACAAAATCTTCGAATTTTAGCGTCGGTTACCAAATTCAAATTTTTTTGACGCTGTGTCCCAAATTTTTGTATTAGTACGGAGGGAGTTGGAAATTGGCTCGTACAAGAAGCAGGGGAGGACCGCCTCGCCGGTCGATACACCCTCCCGCCAATGCGCCTTTTTTGCCCGCACGTCTAAACACTTAAAAAAAAAATATTCAAATTTATTTTCTTTTTTGGAGCAACTTCCTTATTATTATTATTATTATTATTATTATTATTATTATTATTATTATTATTATTATTTGAGCAAACAAACCGGTTTCGACTTCACTTAATTTTTTTTTCTTTAACCCCCTAATCCTGTGTACTAGCTTCTCCCCCCCACCCTTTTTTTTCCTTTTCTTTACACTTTTTTTTTTTTCGCTTTTTTTTTTTTTTTTTTTGTGTCCTTTGGAGGCCCAGGTTGGCGCCCTCTTGTGGTTTTTCAGTCAGACTCCTGACAAGAAAATCTTATTGGTGTTATAAGATAACTCAAATTTTTGGTTAATGTCCAAGAATAGTCCATAAGTAATCATTGCTTGCATCATAATAAATTATAATGAACTGTTTGACTTATTTTAGTATTGTTATGAAATATTGTCCTTTGTCATTTAAGAATTTTTTTAAAAACCAATAAAAAAATTGCAACTCGATGCAGTGCAAAGAACTGCTAAGGTAGCAGAAATGATCGCCCTATTTTTATACGAAAATGCTTAAGAAAAAATTATGAATAGTCAGGGGTGGCCAACCCCTTAAGGGCAAGACGCACCCCCCCCAGAAATATCACGAAGACCCCCCAAAGCAAAAGCCCTCCCCCCCTCATAAAACTTTCAATGGCGCAGTCTGCGGTTGAGTCCCTATTTTAAAACATGATGGGACTCAATCGTTTAAGAATGCTTGCTGTGACACCGGTGCCTGTTTTTTTTTAACTACGCAAAAATTACAAGGAATTGTCCCAATTGCCTTAACAAAAAACGAAGTTGAATACACACGCAATTATATTGAAGAAAATACACAATATGTCCCCAAAACTATTTAGAAGTATCCCCAAATCGTTCCTGAATTCTGGGACATGTCCCCAAACTGAGGTTCAAAAATACGCTCACCTTGACTAAAAAGGAAAAAGTAAATTAAATTTGACACATATTTGAAAAATG